>NW_027555847.1:710182409-710374909 GCF_003287225.1 Phascolarctos cinereus | reverse complement strand
TGGATCTATAATTTGAATTTGAATTCAGGTCTTCCTGCCTGGTTCTGTTGATGGTGGGTGGATGCTACTTCAGAGTGTCATAAATCATAGGTTCACAGATTTAGAGGTGGAAGGGAGCTCATTAGTCTAACTTTCTCATTTTACAGGTGAGGAAACTGAGGCCTAGAAAGAGTAATTGACTTTCCTGGCTCTAAGTGCTGGGGGTGGGATTTGAACTCAGGGCTTCTGGACTCCAGATCCAGTGCTCTATACTACACCATGCCTGGGGCCAATGTTGGCATTGACTTTAAGGGGAGAATCATCTCAGTTCAACCCTGTTCTATCTCAGTACAGAACCATGGCCCAGGAAGAAGTTGGATCATGGTAAGTCTACCTTTGGAGGTTTGCCTTGGGGGAGGAGGGGTCCTTTTTCTCACTCCATCCTCACATTGGGAGGGAGATATTCTCTGCATGCTCACTGGCCATCCCCCATGCCTAGAAGGCAATTCCGTCCTAACCTCTACCTCATAGGTTCCCAGTCTGCTTCAAGGCCTAGATCATGTAACATCTTCTATGTGAAGCCTTTTCCAATTATTTCCAATGCCCATGCCCTCCCTTCTCAGCTAACTTGTATTTCTTTGTCTTTATTCTCTTTGCATTATTCTCTGTTGACTTACTGTCTCCTCTTATAAGCTTCTGGAGAGTAGAGATTGCTTCTTTGTCTAAGCATAATGCCTGGAATACAGTAGGCAGTTAATAAATGCTTGTTGGTAGGCGGATTGATTGATGAGAGGAGAGTGCTGGTGTGCCACATGAAATGAGAAGGGTAGAATTGGGTCGATATTTTTTTAAATAAAATAAAACAAATATCTCTTTGCTCTGGGATAATATGGAATCAGTCTCCCCTCCTGGTCCCACCCCACCCCCAAATACAGGTGTAGATAGTTTTGATTTCATTAACACTGGCATAAGCCAGGACCATCACCCTGACCTCCAAAGAGACGTTGCCTCGGTGGAAAGCAAGGGTCAGACCCATTTTCCTTAGGATGGTTCCCATGGGGAAACGTGGGCAGAACAAGAGGAACAGATGGGGTCATTTGGTTCAGAAGGCCCAGAAGTGAGCGGGGCAGCAGTTGTTCAGAGGGTCCCCCCTTCGTGATGCTGGAGAGATCCGGTCATGGATATCATTATCCCTGATTATCAGAAAGGAGAGAGGGAGGAGAGGAGAATAAAAGAAAGTGTGGATTAAAGCATGAAAGCAAGAGGATTGGGAGAGATTAAAGAGGTGGGTGGAGGGCTGACCTCTGGGACAGACCTTCCTCTCTGGAGTTCAGATTTCCCCCCCACCACACACACACACACACACACACACACACACACACACACACACACACACACACACAGAGTGACCTGCCCTTGACCATGTAGAGTTAGCGGCAGAATTGAGGCTAGATCTTGGGTCTTCTGACTTCACCTGCTTTCCACTACTGACTCTTTCTAATCTACCAAGTCTTGCTTTATTGGACCACCTCATGCCAGAGGTCCAGGATCTCTGGAAATATCCTGGGTTTCAGATCCTTAAAAAATTCTTATACAGTTTGAACTATGGTCCTTGATAAAGGGAATCAGTCAAAATTTAAACGCTACAAATAGTGTGATACAGTGATTGATGCTGGAATCAGAGGGCCTGAGTTCAAATCCTTCCTCTGATACATACTACCTGTGTGACCTTGGCTAAGTTACTTGGCTTCCCTGGCCAGTTTCCTCATCTCTAAAATGAGAGGGTTAGATGCCATGGCCTCTGAGGTCCCTTCCAGCCCAAGATCTGTGATTTGACAGTTTAGCAAAGGAGTCCCTTCCAACCCACAGTTCTCAGAAATGTCACAAACCATGGGGTAATGTGGGTGAGGGGAACCTGCTCTTCTTTGAGCCCCTATGAGCTCAAGGACCTCCAGGGAGGTGCCTATATCTAGATAGAAAAGGGAAAATCTGATTAGGTTTTGCCAGTATGGAAAATGCTGTCCTGAGAGGCAAACCTAATCCAAATGCTATTTCTACCATCTCATTTTATCTATAAAACCCTCCTACAAAGTAGAAAAGGGTTGAACAGTTACCTCCATGTTTTTATAGGATCAGAGTGGGCAGCCTAATGAGATGGGATTGGATGGGGGTTTGAGGGTGTGAGGGTTCACAGGGAGCTTTCAATGGGAAGCTGATGAAACAAAAGCAAGAGAAAAATGTAAATTGTTTGCTGGAAGGGAAACTCAATCTTAGGGTCTTTTAATTCAATTCATCAAACATTAATTAGACCCCTACTGGGGGCTAAGCACTGGGTCATTCAGTCATTTTTCAGTCATGTCCACCTCTTTCTCTCCACATTTAGGGTCTTCTTGGCAAAGATACTGCAGTGGCTTCTCATTTTGTTCTCCAGCTCCTTTGATAGATGAGGAAACTGAGGCAAACAGCATTAAGTGACTTGCCCAGGGTCACACAGCTACTAAGTGTCTCAGGCCAGATTTGAACTCGGAAGAATCTTCCTGATTTCACTCTCTACACTATGGCACCACCCAGCAGGCCAGGCACTGGGGTTACAAAGACAAAAATGAAACAGTTCCCACCATCAAAGAGCTTCTATTCTACCAAGAAGAAACAACAGGTACACAGCTAAATAAATGTGAATTTTACCCAAAATTTGATGGAAGGATGGGCACTAATCCCTATGGGAGATGAAGAAAGCTTTTGGCAAGAGATGATGTTTGAGCTGGGCCTAGAAAGGATTCTGAGAGACAGAGGCATGACGAAGTGCATTCCAGGCATGGGGCACAGCTCATGCAAAGACATAGTGATGGGAGATGGATTGTCTTGTCTAGGGATCCTCAGACTAGTGGCCTTGAAGTCTGTTATGTGGTATAGGACAGAGAACACTGGATTCCCAGTCAGAGGACATGGATTTGAATCCATGCCCTGCTACTGGTGTGATTTTTCAGTAAATCACTTCATCTCTCTGGGACTCAGTCTTTTCTCCTTATAACTGTAATCCATGGCAGGGACTTCATACTACTGTGGAAAGGGCATTGGATTTGGAATCAAAGGAAAGCCCCAGTTCGGCTACATATAATTCAGGAGCCCTGGGGCAGATCCTTTCTCTTCTGTGGTCCTGAGATTCCCTCTCCATAAATTAAGAGAATTGGGCCAGATGGGCTCTGATTCCATGAATTTTCATGATCTATGATATAATAATAGCAGCATTTATGTAGTGCTTTGAGGTGTGCCAAGTGCTTTACAGATAGCGTTAGATTTGATCCTCAAAACAACCCTGGGATATAGATGCTGTCATTATCCCCACTTCCCAGATGAGGAAACTGAGGCAGACAGAGGTTAAGTGCTTTCTGCAGGGCACATAACTAGTAAGTGTGTGAGGCAGAATTTTAACTCAGGACTTCCTGACGCCTGAATCCAATTCCCACTATCGTCTAGATGCCTGTAGATAAATTATATTTCCTAATTAATTTTTTAAAACTCCCCTTTTGCAAAGGAATTTGACCCAGATGCCTCAGTAAAGAGCAGTCGACCTGCCTGGGACCTAGCTGAAGCAATGTGATGCAAGATGGAAAAGACACGTGAAGGAGTTTCAACATATAATGATAGGCGCACAGCTTACTTCACAGTTATTTATTGGGAAAGTGCTTTACAAACCTTAAAGCGTTATGCAAATGTGAGGGTTTCTTTTTTGACTATTATTATAATTAATGTTATTGCTATTTGTTTGTGGGTGATGTTCGATGTTTCATAGATGCCTCCAAGGCTCCACAGGGTTTACAGCATCCAGAAGGTAACCAAGATGGCGAAGGGCGTGAGATGATACTGTAACAAAAGCAGTCAAAGGAACCAGGAATCTTTAAACTGGAGAAGAGAAGACTCTGGGCAGGGGAAGGGGGAAGGGGGGAGGGGGAACATGGGAGCTGGGTTCAAGTGTTTGAAGGGTGGCCGAGGGGAAGATCGATTAATTCTGCTTACACCCCCAGGGGGCAGAACTAGCACCAATAGGCAAATGTTACGGAGAGGCGGATTTCAGCTTCGTCCGAGGGAAAGCTTCATTTGCCAGAGCTGTCCTAAGGTGGAAGGGGCTGCCTGAGGGAGGGAAAGGGCTCGCTATCACTGGAGGTCTCAAAGGAAGGTCACAGGACCCTTTGAAAGCTATCCTGCAGAAGAGATTCCTTTTCACGTACAGATGAGCTAGCTCCTGGAGCCTCTGCTGACTTTCATATTCTTGACTCGGAGACAGTTACTTAACCTCCTCTCCTAATTCTTTTCCTCTTCCCTCCTCACCTCTCCTCTCCCCTCTTAATTCCTTTCCTTTCCTCCTCCCTCTCCTCATTCTTCTCTGCTCTTCTTATTCCTCTCTTCATTATTCTCCCCTTTTTTCTTCTCTCCTCTTCTTTCCTCTCTTCTCTATTTCCCTCCTAATCACTTTTCTCCCCTCTCTTCTTTCCCTTCCTCTTCTCTGCTCTTCAACTTTCCTTTCCCCTCTTCTTCCTTCCCCTCCCCTGTTCTTTCCTGCTGTCCCCTCCCCTCCTTTCTACTTTCCTCCCCTCTTCTCCCCTCCCACCTCTCCTTTCCCCTCCTCTTCCTTCCCTTCCCCTTCTCTCCCCTCCCTTCTTCTCCCTTCTCCTCTTTTCCCTTCCTCTCCTCCTCTCCCCTTTCCTCCTCGCCCTCCTTTCCCCTTCTTTTCCCTCCCCTCCCCTCTTTTCCTGTCCCTACACCACCCGCACTCCTGTCCTCTGTTTTTCTTGCCCTCCGTTCTTTTCAATGAAGTGCTCAATCTCTGCACCAAACAGAACAGACTCTGGTGGCTGGGTCGCCACTTGGGTCTCGATGCTTCTTAAGTATTCCAGTCTTCAGCAGTTCCCTTTCCCAGCTCCGCTATTCACAACATCATTATTGAATTATGATAATATATGACCCAAGATTGCGAAGCTGCCTCACCCTCACCAATTACATTTATCCCAGGCAACCCTCCAGAGAACCCATTTCTCTGCTGTCGGCCAAGTCTTGGGTGACCTCCTCATGTCCCTCCATTTGGGGGGCCTGTCCCAGTCACTCATCATGGGAGCTTCTTGGGAGAGGTCTCTGTGCCCTGTCACTGGAGCCTACACAGAGAAGTATGATGGGGACTTTCCTGCCACAAATCTAGCAACAAGGGCCGTAGAAAGGCAGAAGCCATGGATTCCAAGAGTGGAATAGAAGAAAGGACTGGTCTCGGGTGAGGCAGGAGAGTGTCAAAAGGAAGCATCAGGCAGGGCTGCCTTATACATGATAACTTCCTGCCTTTGGTTCCCTGGACACCCCTCCCACCCACCCCACCCACCCCCGACACATACACACCCCATAAAGCGGCTAAGCCTTTCCTTGCCCCTGCAGTATGCCTTCATCCAGGGCAAGGTGACAGGCAGAGGGACCTGTGGAAAAAGAGTCTACGTCAAACCTTTGCTCCTCAAGGAAAGGGCATGACCGTCATCTCAGCCCTGGGAGTCACGAGGGGCTCCCAGAATAAATCACAGGGTCAGGGCTGGAGACCCTGGAGCATTTCACATATCAGCAGTCTGATCATGCCTAGCTCTGCCTTAGACAATGATCCAGGATGAAAGGAGGCTCAGGAAAGGCAGGAGGAACCATGTGTCATGTCATAAGACTAAATACTGACTGCCAGAGACCTTGGAGATCATCTAATCCAACCTGATATTTTGACAGATGAGGAAACTGAGGCTGGAGAGACTAGAAATGACTTATAGTCCCTAACAAAGTTAGATTATAGAGTATAGGATCATAGATCTAAAACTCATTGAGTACAAGGCTTCTTAACATTTTCTGTGTCATGGACTCCCCCACCCCCACCTTTGGCAGTCTAGTGGACCCCTTCTCAGAATCATGTCTGTATATGGATTAAATAAAATACACAGGAATATAAAAGAACCAATTATATTGAAATACAATATGGACTCTGGGCTTTTGAAAACCCTGATCTAGTCCAAATGCCCTCATTTGATGGAGGGTGACTCTGAAACCCACAGTAGTAACCTGCCCAAGGTCCAACAGGCAACATGTGGCAGAGCTGGGATTCAGACTCAGGTTCTATGACCTCCAAGTCCAGCACTTTTCCCATTTTACCATGATGACTCCCTTAAATAAAATGATGCATTCACTCACTTGTTCATTCAACAAACATTTATTAAAGGCCTATTAGAGACACCACATGGAGTAATGGAGAGAATTTGGGACTTGGAGTCAGGAAACCAGGGTTCAGATCCCCACCTCTGATACTTGTTAGCTCTGTGTGACAGTGGACAATTCACTTAACCTCTCTGACCTCTTGTCTCCTCATCCGTAAAAAGAAAAGGTTGTACTACATGAATTATAAGGTCCCTTCCAGCTCTCAAAGTCTGTGATTCTGTGATAAGAGATTTACAGAAGCAAAAACCAGGGTTTTTGCAAGATCCCAGAGGAAATGTTGTTAGGAACAAGGTTGAGTGACTTGTCCAGGGTCACAAAGGTAGCAAGGAGCAGAGAGCTGAGCTTCCAACTCAGCTTATGGAAACCACATCATTTCGGGTTTGAAAGAAACCTTGGTATCCATCAAGATTAACCCATATCCCAAAAAAGTATTCCCCGTATAATAGTCCTGACAAGTGATCTGATGATCAGAAGTCTTTGCTCAAAGACCTTGCAGCAGCTAGTGGCACCACAGAGCACAGAGCATTGACCCTGCAGTCAGGAAGACAAGCATTCAAATCCAGCCTCAGACACTTACCAGCTGTGTAACCCTAGACAAGACACTTAACCCCTGTCTGCCTCAGTTTCCTCAACCATAAAATGGGGATAATAACAGCATGTACCTCCCAGAATTATTGCGAGAATCAAATTAGATAATGCCTGTAAAGCACTTAGCCCAGTGCCTAGCACATAGTAGTGCTATATAAATATTATTCCAGAAGGAGGAATCTGCCACCTCCTCAGAAAACCCATCCAACTTTGGTGCGGCTCTCATTGTTAGGGTTCTTTGCCATACCAAACCGTTTTTTTTTTTCATAGAATTATAGATTCAGAGTGGAAGGGACCTTAGAGGTTAGCTAGTGCAGTCTATAGAGGGGAAATAACACTTACCGAAGGTCACACATGTGGTAAGTGGTAGAGTCAGGATTCGAATCCAGGTCCCCCTGAATCCATTGATCTTTTTCACTAAGGCAAGCCTCTATTGGTCTGGGTTCTACTGTCAGGGGCCAAGCAGAACAAATCTCCTCTCTTCCACAGATACTTGAAGATGTCTATCATGATTCCCAAACCTCTTCTCAGGGGTAAACATCTTCATTCCTTCAACCAATACCCATTTGATTTTGGACTCAAGAGTCCATCATCGTCTTGGTTGCCCTCCTCTGAACACACTCTACCTTACCAATGCCATCCCAATAACTCCCAGAACTGAACATGAACCTCTAGAGTTGGTCTGACTAAAACTGGCTGTTGGCCAAAGAGCTCGTACCTGGCAGGTTTGCCCTTCAGGTTGTAGTACTGAGTATTTTGTCTGCTGCTTCACAACCACTGCCTCATAAAGAGCTTACAGTCAACTTAGACCCCCAGATCCTTTTCTAACAAACTGCTAAGTCTGTTTTCAAACACTCGTGCTTACATTACATTTTTAAACTCAAGTGTAAGGCTTTACCTTTATCCCAATTAAATTTCACCTGATTATGTCCAGCCCAATTTTCTATTCTGCCAATAACTTTTTGGATTCTGATTCTGTTATCCAGAGTATTAACTATCCCTCTTCGCTTTGTGTCATCCACAAATTCAATGAGCATGTCATCCAAATTACAGGTAATAAGGTATCCAGGTGGCCTGGTGGAGAGAGCCTCAATTTAGAGTCAAGAAGACCTGCCTTAGATATTTGCTAGCCATGGGACCCTGGGCAAGTTACTTGCCTTTCTCTACCTCAGTTTACTTGACTGAAAAATGGAGACTATACTAGTACTTACCTCATGGAGTTGTTGTAATGATAAAATTAAAATGTGTAAAGTACTTTGTAAAACATGAAATGCTATATAAATGCTAGCAATTATTATTGTTGAGGGTAGCTAAGTGGTGGAGTGGGTAGAGCACCGAACTTGGAATCAGGAAGACTCATCTTCCTGAGTTCAAATCTCAGGCACTTACTAGCTGAGTGACCTTGGGCAGGTCACTTCACCCTGTTTGCCTCAGTTCCCTCATCTGTAAAATGGGCTGGAGAAGAAAATGGAAGACCACTCCAGTATCTCTGCCAAGAAAACCCCAAATGGGATCACAAAGCATTGGACACGACTGAAACAACTCAACAACAACAAATTGTTATTGTTATTCAGCAGCGCAGGAGAAGAAACAGACCTCTGGGGCACGCCCCTAGATCCCTCCTTCCAAACTGACACCAAAGCATTCATAACTATTCTTTGGCTGTGGCTTTGGAAGAGTTTTCCAAACCATTTCGTCATCCTGTCATCCAGCCTGCGCATCTCCATCATTTACGCAAGACTCTTAACGGACTTTATCAGAAGTATGCTAAATTCTAAGCAAACTATCCCCACCATGCCCCTGACAGACCAGTTTAAGAACCCTGTTGAAAAAGGAAATGAAGTTTAGTCCATCATGACCCATTCTTGGTAAAGACATGCTGCCTCTTTGTAAGAATAGTTTTTCTTTCTAGAGCTTCATGAACCATTTTTCAAAAAAATCCATTCTAGAATTTTGCCAGGATTGAAGTTGCTGCCCATTAGTTGGGAAGTCTATTTCCTTCCTTTTTATTTTTGAAAACTAGGACAATTGCCCTTCTCTGGTCCTTCATTTTGTCTCCCATTTCCCACAATTGTTTGAATATCATATCCAGTGGCTTAACAAACAGTCTACCAGTTCTCTCAGTATCTGGGGATACACTTGTCTGGCCTCAATGAATTGACTATATGAAGGGCAGCTATGTGGTCTCTTTCTGTCTCCTGTATCAACTCTCTTTTAGCTGCTATAGTTCTGCTCTCTCCGTCCAAAGGTCATTCTCCTTGGCAGAGTAAACAGAAGCAAAGTAAAAATTAAGCAGGACTCTTGCCTGCTCTCTTTTGTCAAGTTTCCATCTTCCCACCCATCTTGAGTGGCAGTCTTTTCCCTTCTCAAATCTTTTCCTCTCTCCTAATGTAGCTTTTAAAAACAAATATTTAGCTCCCCTCTCCAACCTCAGTTTATTCTGAATTTTAGTACTCATTAGCTTATCTTCAAGGATACACTGTCCTTATTTCCACTTTTGGTGCATATCTTCTTAAAAACTAAGTTGATTAGAGAGGTCTTGTGCAACCACATTAGCCTCTTCGACTAGGTTCCCACTCTTCCTTCAAGGTAGTGCAGTGGGTAGGGCATTGCTAGAGATAGAATTAGGAAGAATTGAGTTCAAATCCTGACTCAGACATTTACTAGCTGTGTGACTCTTAACTACTCTAAGCCTCAGTTTCCTCAGCTAGGTGGCACAGTGTATAGACCACTAGACCTGGAGTCAGGAAGACCTGAGTTCAAATCCAGCCTCAGACACTTACTAGCTATGTGACCCTGGGCAAGTCACTTAACCTCTGTCTGCTTCATTTTCCTCATCCGTAAAATGGGGATAATCATAACCGCCTCCTAAGGTAATATTTGTAAAGCATTTCACATAGTGTTTGGCATGTAGCAAGCCCTATATAAAGGCTAGATATTTTTATCTAGAGTCCTAAGAAGAAATTCTCTGAAGTAAACAGGTCACCCATGCTAGATCTGGGGCAGGGAGACTAGAAGTCATAGGACAAGTGCCTGACAGCAGCAAAAATACATCTACAGGGGGGCAGCTAGGTGGTGCAGTGGATAGAGCATCAGCCCTGGGGTCAGGGAGGACCTGAGTTCAAATCCAACCTCAGATACTTACTAGCTGTATGACCTTGGGCAAGTCACCTCTCTGTTCTCTCCTTGATTTTCTGTAACCAGCTTTGTAGTTTTGATCCTATGATCTAAAGATGATACAGACTTTGGTGTCCTATGGCCAAAGGCCTAGTCTCACTGTGAACAACTCCTATCACTTGTAGATTGATTTTTTTAGAGAGGTAATCAGGGTTAAGTGACTTGTCCAAGGTAATACAAGTGATTGAGTTGGGATTCAAATTCAGGTTCTATGAGTTCAGACCTCTGAATTCTTTGCTTTCATACAATCTTACAATCTCCACATTAATTATCACCACTTAACAGATGAGTAAACTAAGGCTCAGAAAGGGTCTTGAGCTCCTAGATCAGGAGTTGGAAAATGCCTCAGAGTTCTAGTCCAACCCATTTTACAGATGAGGAAACTGAGGCCAAGAAAAGTCACCCAAATTCATACAGATAGTGTCAGAGATAGGATTTAAACTCAGATCTTCTGACTCCAAGAGCATTTATCTTTCTGCCCAAACAGGCCCTCCTTGGTCTTGTTAGAATATTCCTCACAATTATATTTCTCCATCATTCTTTGTTGGTAATAATCAAGAGATAAGTTTTAGCTGACACTCTGAGTGAAATCAGTAGCAATAGAGTGAGTTCCCACCTGCTACATAATTTGTCTCAGGCATGTAAACATTTCACTTCTGCTCATCATTGTGGGTGTCCTTGAGGCTACAAGAATTATGCCTCCCGTGCCAAGACATGGTGTAAACTAGGCGCCCATGCCATGCCCGTCTCCATGTTGACTTTGATGAGTAAATGGAAAGATTACACGGTTTATGTAAACGAAAGTCACAGCATTCCCTGGTAACATCTTCCCCAGAAGATTAGTAAATTGAACACACAGGCACAGATTGATGGAAATGTTCCCACCTGAATACACAATATAAATGCCTTTTCCACATGACCTGGCATGTGTTAAAATAAAAATAAAATCTCCAACAAAACTCCTATAATCTTTCAGTTTCAAAGGCAGATGACCACTTGCTTATGGTATTTTTGTTTCTGAGTCATTTCAGACTTGTCTGACTCTTCATGACCCCATTTGTGGTTTTCTTGGCAAAGACACTGGAGTGCTTCGCCATTTCCTTCTCCAGCTCATTTTACAGATGAGGAAACTGAGACAAACAGGGTGAAGTGACTTGCCCAGAGTCACATAGCTGGTATATGGAATAATGATGTTTAAAACCAAAAAACTGAATTGTAACAGCCATTTGGAAGGGAGAAGAGGAAGATTGATTTCTATTCCCTGGGATAAGTAGCCCAGACTCTCATAGATTTGAGGGATTAAGAGTTTTTACTCTGTTGAAGTTTCAGGACAGGAATGGGGCTTGAGGAGACCCACAAAAACAAGTCTTGAAAAGAGATATGAAAAGTCCTTAAGGGTTGGGACTGTTTCATTTTTCTCATTATATTGATCCCCAAATGCTGATTATAGTGTCTGGTATATAGTAGGCACTTAATTAATGTTTAACATACTTTGTACTTCTTTACCTGTGTGCATGCTATAACCCCTTATTCCAATGTAAGATCACTGAGAATTGTTTCACTTTTGTCCTCATATGCCCAGTGGCCCCCACAGTGCCTGGCACAGAGCTGGTGCTCAATAAATGTTTAACTATGGATTGATTGATGACTGTAAGCTCCTTGAGGGTAGGGACTGTTCCAGTTTTGTCTTCATATCCTAAATGACAAGTCCATTGGCCTGGAAGTTCAGTCCTCTAAACTTTGTCAGCAGAATGAGTCAGATTTGGGGTTTTGGTGCTTGAAAAAAAGCACCCCCATTAGGATACAGACAAATACCTTCCCCTAGACCCCACTTCCCTCTCCATTTCCCTTCCTCCCTCCAACCCAGAGCTCAATAAAACCCTTCCCAATCCCTGATGTACCACACTCCAAAATGGTTTAGGATCTCCTCTCTGCCTTTTCTGATGATGCCTCAAACAGAGGAGGCTTATCAGCTCAACCAACAAGCAATATTTTTCTCTTCTTTTCAGCCCAAGTTGGGAAAATGAGGTCCGACACATTAGCAGGCCTGGGTTGTGTTCAACTGAAGATTTGGCCTTTAAGAAATATATTTTATTCATGTTCCTAGTACACGGCGTCTCAGCATTCCCAACTTCCCTTTGTACATAGCACTTAGAAGCATCCGAGGCGAGACTGCATGATAAATATTTTACTATCAGAGAGCATTCCTGTAACACTTGGAGGGTGTGGAGTCATTTGAAAGCTGATTCTCACCCCATGATTTGGAGACAGTTGGAAGAAGAAAAATATTATATTGACCCCAGGGGGCCTCTGCAAAGTTTATATGGAACAAAGTTTACATGTAATTCAAAATGAGTTCCTGGCAGTGTTTGGGGTATTCTGGCAGTGGTCAAAGTTGTAACTGAGGTCTGGACACTGGGGCTCTTCCCTAGGGTAATGAAATTTAGAGAGTGCACAAATTTAACACATGAAGACCTTTAGAAGCAGAGAAGCCATTTTAGTCAAATAACCTACCACTCCACTCAGCTGAATTTCTCTTAAATAATTCTTGCATTATTTGCACATCATGAGTTACGAAGTTGGCTTGAGGACGCATTTGGTCGTGCAGCTTGGTGGAGAGGAGGATTGAGGATGAATGTTTACCCCAGATATTAGAAATGGTAGTGATAGCTCTAGCAAGGGTATATGGGAAACAGAAGACCTAGGTTGGACGTCTTCCTCTGATACCTTCTGGCCATATGACTCTAAGCACATTGCTCACCTCTCTGTTTCTTCATCTTTAAAAGAGGGACAGCAATGCGAGAACTATTACTGCAGTGGGCTACCGTGAGAAAAGGGCTTTATAAACCTTAAGGCACCATTTCAGTGTGGAGCCCAGCTCATGATAGAATGGAAGGAATGCTGGACTTGGGGTCAGGGGACCTGACATGTAGAAGGCACGTAATAAATGTCTATTGATTGACTCATTGATGAATTAAACTCAATTGAGTTTCCCTCAGCCTCAGTTTCCTTCTCTGTAAACTGAGGGGTTGGACTAGCTTAAAGGTATAATGGGGAAATGCTTAACAAAATACCTAAAAATACAATGAAACATAGATAATGTTCATTTGTAGTTTTCTAAGTCAATATGCATCCCACAGAGATCCTGGTTTGCTACTGAACATCTGACCTCTAAGGCCTCTTTTAGCTCTAAATCTATGATCCTCTAGCTTGACTTTGACTCAGTTTCCTCCTCTGTAAAATAAGGCGTGTATGAACTAGATGACCTCTAAAATCCTTTTTCAAGTCTAAATCTCTGATGCTATCTCTGAATTGGGTCAGAAGCTCAACTAGGCAGATGACCTTGGACCAGTGACTCCATCAAGTGGGCCTCAGTTCCCTCATTTGTTATATCCATGCAATAATAGCCTTAGCATCTTCTACCCAGGGCTGTTGAGAGGATCCAAGGAGATGATGGATGTAAAAAGCTTTGCAAGCCATTAAATGCTATAAAAATGCCAGCTTCCGCTATCAGCAGACACCCAAGTCAGATTATCATGGCATCTAGAGCTCAGCCTTGATCCATGGCTCTCCCAATCCTTGGAATACCCTTCCTCACCCAAAGGATCAAAGAAGTGTAGTATCTGGACCTGGGAAGGACCTCAAAGTTCATCTAACCCAACCAAATAGTTTTTAAAAGGAGTTAAAACAGAGATATTTACGGACCCTGGACCTTGGTTGAAGGGGATAGGGACTAGACCCATACATTCTTTGGTGTAGGGAACTCCCAGATGAGGAAGTTCCTTCCTTGAATGCAGGTTAGCATCGTCTCTGCAATTTATAGTCTTAGAGAGTTTTCTGGAGACACTGACAGGTTAAAGCACTTGGCCAACCATTATGCTTCTGAGGTGGAACTCCAACCCAAGTCTTCCTGGGATAAGGGATAATTCCAGACCTGCCATCCTAAAAGGAACCTTGATAAGCTGGATAGTTTCCAGATGAAGGCGACCAGGCTGCTAAAGGGCCCCAAGATCATGTCATATGAGGGTCTGCTGAAAGAAGTTGGACTGTTTAGCCAGGAGAAGAAAAGACCTGAGGTGGAGTACAGACCATGATATTTGTCTTCAAGGAGGCAAGTAGGTGATTCAGTGAATAAGCATAGGGACTTGGAGTCAGAAAGACCTGAGTTCAAATTTTGTCTTTCAGATACGTACTGGCCATGTGACTCTGAGCATATCACTTATCCTTGGTCAGTCTCAGTTTCTACATCTGTAAAAGAGAGCTAATAATAGCACCAACTTCACAGGGATGTTGTGAAGATCAAATGAGATAACATATGTACAGAGTTTTGTGAACTTTAAAGTGCTATATAAACTTTAGCTGTAGCTGTAGCTGTAGATACTGGAAGGTCAAGGGGGTCTTAGAATCATTTGGCTGCAGAAGGCAGAATTTGGAGCTGAAGGAATTGAGGAGATTAGGACATTGAGTAACGAATTGTGGGAAGTGAGTGAACTGACTCCATTTTGTGACTCAATTCTGGAGCTAGCTCAGTTCCTTTTCTATTCAATTTTGGGTGTAGTCCAATTTCTGACCTTTGAGAAAACGTTATTCAGTTTTGGAAACCAAGAGAAAATTTTGTTGTATTATTTCAACCTAGCCCTAACTGGTTGCAAAGCTGGACCACCTCTACCTGCTGTTTAGATACCCTTAACTAAAGTTACTTTACCCTGTTTGCCTCAGTTTCCTCATCTGCAAAATGAGCTGGAGAAGGAAATGGCAACCACTCCAGTACCTTGGCCAAGAAAACCCCAAATGAGGTCATGAAGAGTTAGACAGAAGGACCTAGGCTATGCTGACCAGAAACCCAATCAGATTGATGCAAGGCATTTTCTCACAATTGTACATCTCAAGCAACCCATACACCTTATCTGAAAACTGGCCCCATACTGATCAATCAGTTATTGTCCATGTTCCTTTAATTGTTTACAGATACTTGGGAAGTGGGACACCTCCTTTTCTGATTTCAGAGAATTGCACCCATTCACTCTCCCCCTTCCAACTTGGAAAATCCCTAATCTTTCATCCAATTCTAGAAATCATTTTTGCCTGATGTATTGTTTCCTTTTAATTAATTAATCTTATTTGATTAGTTGTTTTTAATGTATAAAATTCTGTCTCCCCCTGTATTCAGGGTCCAGGCCTAAGTTGACAAAGGGTCCTGGTCCCAGTTGCTTGAGCAATTGACATGTATTGCTTAATAAACCAATATGCTTGGAAGATTGAACTGTAGTTGCCTCAGTCATTTCATCTTTCACCTGCCACAGAGTTCAGAGAACTCACAAAGACAAAGGAAGGCTTGATATAATGGAAATTTACTAACAGTGAGAGCTGGGCCAGAGTGGAAGGGACTGCCTCTGGAGGTGATAAGCTTCTGCTCATTGAAGGGTCTTTCAGAAGAGACTGGATGGCTATTTTCCAAGGACCATGGAGAGCGAATTCTCATTCACATATTTTTGAACTGGGTGGCTTCAGAATGTCCTCCCAACTCTGTCATTCCCTGATCTAATTTCCCCACTCCCCCATTTTACAGAGAATGAAATCAGCCTCCACATCCAAGCCTCCATTTGGAGATGGCCTCTAGATGACCTCCAAGGTCACTTCTAGCTCCCAATATGAATCCTAAATTCCTGTCACATTAACTTCTTAGGTTCTCAGTTTCCTTATTAAAAAAAAATCAGTTGGTTGGATTCCAGGGTATCTAAGATCTTTCCTGTTGTAAATCTATGATCCACTTTATTGTACATTATGGATGCCAGGCTTTGCATGGAGGGAAGCCGCTCAAATCATTGGCAGGATAGAGAAGATCATTTGAGATTTCTGATTCATATCCTCCCCTAGGTCACATTGGTCTCAACCAGACTCTTTGCTGCTGTTTTCTATATGCCGTATGTCATATATGGGGTTGTTTATGGTGTCTTTGAACTGCTAGACATTTCAGAGCCAGATGTTTCCAGTTGTCATGGTCTATGGAAATATAAAACTGTCACACTTGCAACTCTAGCCTCTTTTAAGATAACGATACAGTCTGTTCACAGCAAGAGGGCCCTCAGCCTAGTGACAAGCACTAGACTCACCTTCCCCCAAATATAGGGGAGGGGAGGGAGCAGGCTAGAGAGAGATTATGCAAATGCCCTCCAACAGCTGTGGAAAACATGTTCCCTTGTATCTCCTTGTATTCTAATGAGGAAGCAGCCCCCATGCTGGGCTGTGAGGTAGCAGCTGCATTGCAAGACAGGAAATAACACAAATAACACAGGATGACCTCATTATCCCTGATCTCCCAACAGGCCCTCCTGCCCTTTCCCACCTCTGGGCCTTTGTTAGAGCTATTCCTCATGCTAGCAGAGTGAGTAAAATTAGATCCCCATTAGTGCGAACAATAAATCCCCTGGAATGGGTGGTATTATTCAAATTTGCCTTTCACATTTCCCCTGTGCTGAAACTAATGATGATACTTTACATATTTATAACCTCAAATAGTGAGAATTAGAATACAAATGATGCTTTGACCATTTGAAGAGAAATTCATTATTTGAAGTAAAAGAGACATAGCTGTAATCCAATTAATCTGGACCCACTCTTCCAGGCTCACTCACACACACATTTTATTTATACACACACACACACACACACACACACACACACACACACACACACACTACCTCCTCAGAGTTCTAGGGATATCCTGAGGGTTTAGGAGTCTGTTTTCAACATGGTGAACTTTCTTCCATTTATCTTTATCAATGCAGACCCTGCTGCCAGCTGATCAGAGGAAACAGCTAGAACAGCATTGGGAAGATGGGAAATCCAGTCTCTTCTGGATCCTCAGAAGCTTCAAGGGGTTTCTCTGGTCAAAGGTATGTGGATAGGGAGATGGGATGGGGGATGGAGACCCAACTAAGGCTGAACCCCAAATGAAGACTTTTCTTTCCTCTCCTCACTCCCAGGCAGTTCCTTCTCAGGGCTGTCCCGGAAAGCAAAACAAAATAATTTCTGGAAAGCTACACTTCTGAACTCACTTGCTAATTTATAAATGATATCTCAGTGGTGGCCAGGTTTTCTTGACCTATAAGAACAGGATGCTTATGCAAAATAAGGCTTATAGATGATTGATTAAGACTTGTTCTCAGCTAGTTAAGGTATCAAAGGCAACCCCACCCTTGTTCTTGGAATGCCTTTCCCTCTACTAAGGAACAGAGAAATATAGGATTTAGAACTGAGAAGTCACTGAGAATTCAAGTCCCAGGTATTACCTGGGATAAAGAAAGTACTTAATACCTTTGTGACCTTAAGAAATTTCTTTCTCTGTCTAGGTCTCAGCATCTTTATCTGTCAAATTAGGAGGGCTGGACTTGATAAATCTCTAAGGTCACTCACTTCCAGCTCTTAATTTATGATCCAATGAGCTAATACAACCCCTTGACTTTACAGGAAAATTAAGGAATGCTCACAGAATCTAAATGACCCCAACCAACATCACACAACTAGTCAGGGGCAGAGGCAGGATTTGAACCCAGGTCCTCTGATCCCAAGCACAATTCTATTGCTCCACAGAACAATGGGTGCATGGAATAACAGGAAATCTCCACCAATATGTAGTTGGCTATCCAGAGTCTGCTCACCAGCCTCAGATGAAGAGGAAGTTGTGACAATCAAATGCAGCTTAGAATCTCTATTTTAGCTCTCATTTTAAAGAGAGTTCCTCTAACATCAAACCTAAGTTGTCCTCTTTGCCACCTCCACCCAGTGGTCCTGGTTTAGGACCAAACAGAACAAATCTAATCACACTCTACAAGACCCACCTTGATATACTTGAATATAACTAACAATCCCACGGAATCTTCTCCAGGCCAAACCTCTCCAGTTTCTTCAACTGATCTGCATACAGCACGACTGGAGATGCTTCACCCTCCAGGCTACCCACATCTGGACGCTCTCCATTTTTCCAGTGTCTTACTAAACTGGGGTGCCCAGAACTGAACTCCAGATGTGGTGTGACCAGGTTAGAGGACGATGTGACTCTTCTTGGAAACTAGGACTCTCAATGTAGCTTTGTATTACGTTTAAAGTGTCTGTTCTATAGCCCCTCCTCACTCTGTCATCCTGTGTTCTGAGGTTCAATCAATCTATTGATCAATACGTATTTATTAACTTATTAAGTGCCAGACACTGTATTAGGCAATGAGGAGATGAAGAAAAAGAAAAAAAATGGTTCCTGCCCTCAAGGAGCTTACGGTCAAGAGGATAGGCCACATGTGCATGAATGTACACTCACAAGAGATACATACGAAGGAAATATAAAATAACTTTAGAGGGACATTAGCATCCAAGATGATCAGGAAAGGGATCTGCAGAAGGGTTCAGTTGACCTGAGTCTTGAAGGAAGCCAGGGTTCCTCCCAGCCCTGACATCCCCTGTTCTAAGGCCCCTCCCAGCCCCGACATCTCCTGTTCTAAGGCCTCTCCCATTCCTGACATCCCCTGTTCTAAGGCCCCTCCCAGCTCTGACATCCCCTGTTCTAAGGCCCCCCCAGCTCTGACATCCCCTGTTCTAAGACCCCCCCCAGCTCTGGCATTCCCTGTTCTAAGGCACTCCCAGCTCTGACATTCCATTAGCTATAGTTATTTATATATGCATTTGCCTTCCTAGGTAGACAGTAGAGTCCTGGAGGTCAGGGATTATGTTCCATTCATTCACTTCCATTTTTTGCTCTTCAGCATTTCCGCTTCCCTATCATTTGTGCACTGAACCAGTTCATTTCTTTGAGTGTGTTTGGTGCTGAGTCTATTTATTGGACTGAATGAATTGAAGACAGGTAATGTGAGAGTGGGACAGGAAGACTATTTTTTTTTAGGCAATTGGGGTTAAGTGACTTGCCCAGGGTCACACAGCTAGTAAGTGACAAGTGTGTGGTCTGAGGCTGGACTTGAACTCAGGTCCTCCTGACTTCAGGGCTGGTGCTCTATCCACTGCGCCACCTAGCCGCCCCAGGAAGACTATTTCTGCTATGAGGTGCTTGACATTACCCTGGCAGCAGGCACCCAGTGGAGTACCCTGGGCATCTTTGCCTGGTTCTTGGTTGTTGGGCATTTTCATCAATGACATATAAAGACATAAATGACTTTTCTATCAAATTTACAGATGACACAAAGCTGAGAGAGATAAAAAAAACCACACACACACACTAGGAGGCAGTCAGGATCCAGAAAGAACTTGACAGGTTAGAATATTATTAATATTGATTTAGAACTGGAAGGGACCCCAGAGGCCATCTCATCTGTTGACAGACTTTAAGCGCAACCTCCCCATTTTTCAGAGAAGAAAGCTGAGGCCCAGATCCCATGGGTAATGAGTAGCAGAGCCAGTAGGCTTTCTATTGTACTGTGCTGCCTCCTATTTCTGCTGGGCCAAACCAAATAAGATGAAATGAAGCAGAGATTCACTTACAGTCTTACACACCAGACCAACCTACCCAATTTATAGAGACAGAAATGGAATCCTCCAAAATGCCAGTCTCCGTAACTCTGTTTTACTTTGTGCTCTCAAGACAGTGGCTTTGCAGAGAGAAAGTGAGTCTAGATGACCTGGATAGTTCATTGAACCTCTCTGAGCCTCAGTTTCCTCATCTGTAAAATGAGTTGATTGGACTCTAAAGTCCCTTCTAGCTCTAAATCTATAATTACATGAGCTGATGATCCCATGATCCTTCCAATGGTGAAACTGAGTTGTTTGAAATAGCTCAATCTTTAAATTTTATTTACAACAATTTATTTACAAGCAATTTATTTACGACAAAATTGTAAACTCTTAGAAGGCAGGAACTGCCTCCTATTCCTTTCCCACATTTTCACTATCCCCCCCCCCCCAGTCTCTCCATCCTAGCCTAGGGTTGCAGGCACAGGCTAGATGCTTGGTGATTAACTGTCATCATCATTGAGAGACAGGAGATTTCTCTAGGTGCTTGTTAATTGACAAAGATCAAGAGGGATTCCTTCCAACAATGCTTTTGGAAAAAGGAGTTTTTGAACTTCTGAGAATTAGGGTCAGTCTTAGTTTTTGGCAGTATCCTGCATGCTGGCATGAATTAAGACAATAGCAAAGGAGGGAAATGATTTCTGAATCATTTGTGTCTGTATAAGAGAATGAGACCCTTCTGATCTTATTTTGGCAGCCACAGCTGTGGTTGGAGGTTAACCATCTTCCATCAGCAAAACAATGTCAGAGGTGAGAGGGGCTTTAGAACAGGGAATGTCAGGGCTGAGATGGGCCTTAGAACATCTTAGAACAGAGAATATCAGGGCTGGGAGGGGCCTTAACCATGAAATAATACAACCCTCTTATTTTACTGCACCCAGAAACATATCACTCACGTATACACAAACACTCACACACAGATACACACATATCACAATGCACTTATACTCACACAGACACACATATGCACACCAAACACACACTCATACACACAGACACACCTATGTATACACAGACAGACACACACCATACACAAACACACACACAGAGATTCACACTCCCACACACAGATACACTCATGCATAGACTCATACACATACATACAGACATATACTCACAAATAGACACAGACACACAGTCACACACAGACATACACCACAACACACTCACACAGACACACATAGTCACTCATACATATACTCACACATACTTACACATATTCATACACAGACACACATTATATATACACTTACCCAGACACACTTGTACTTACATACACTCACACATACACATTCATATACACAGATGTACAGATTTGCAGTCTCCCCCACATACACATGCACACACTATACACACACATTCAGACACACATACTGACACACAGACTTCTAGCACTTGCTGACCAGATATGATTCTCATATTCACAGTGCATTATCATGGGCCTGAAATGACCCCTCTAAAGCCATCCAGCCTAGCACTGTGCTCTAAATGACCTCCTCAGGGCTGTACATTCGGTGACATACTCTCCTGCATGGCTGCCCAATTTCAGTTAGTGGAGCTGAAGCCAAACTGGAAAGAGGGCCATGGCAGAGGGAGGTAGCATTGAAGGTCATTCCCTGCCTGAGGCAGAGGCAAAGTGGGCCCTGCCCAGGGATGGGGCCAGCACTGCCCCATGAAGGAAGGGAGAGGTGGGAGAGGGAACTCCAGGTCATGGAACAAAAGGAGACATTAGGCTATTAGATTTATTTTCATAAAACCTGCTTTATAGTAGCAGCTTTGAATTTATGGCTTGCTTAATGGATTTTAACAAACCTAACTTTTAATAAAGAGGCATAGCTGTGATATTAAATGATGTGGGAAATTCCCAGACTCAAGTCAAATGGCTTTCTCAAAATCATCTCATCTAACTTTCACAGTTCAAAAAGCTGGGCCCTGGGATTCAAAGACAAAAACACAACAGTGCTTGCCTTCAAGGAGCTTACTTTTCATTGGGAGTGTCAACCTGAAAGTTGGTTAAAAAGACAACAAGCTAGGTGATAAGTAAATCCGTATTGATTATTCCCTCAAGTTAGGACATGTAACATGGATCAGAGCTTTAACTCTGATTGAATCAAGCAATTTTAGGAGGACATTTAAACCCTGACTCAGGATGTCTGTGTTACTCAGTTTTATGGTCTCCATATGTTTAACCAGAGCATGAGAAAGGAATTTTAAATAAGATAGGCAAATGTCAGATCCAGGATATCTGTGTTTCCTTTACCACCATCAAGGTAGTGCCTGGGTTAAAGGCCCCTTAGTGGTCATACACATAAGGATGCTCTTGATCAACTTTAACTGTTGACACAGGAAAGGGCATTCTCAGTTTACTCAGGAAGAAAAGATTAATTCAGGTTGTTGGTCTTTATTGGGGTTCAAATTGATCTTAAATGATTGTCAGAAGAAACAGCACCTGGATGGCCCAGTGGACAGAAAAACAGACCCTTGGAGTCAGGGAGGGCTGAGTTCAAATCTAGTCTTGTACACTTCCTAGCTATACGGCCTGGGAAAGTTAACTGTTTTTACCCATTTCCCAGGGTTGTTGGGAAACCTGAGAGTGCTATAGAAATACCAGTTATTGTCATTATTATGGACGCAACAAGAACCAGATAAATAAGTATAACATAATAATTAGAGGCAGCTAGATGGTTCAGTGGATATGGCTCTGGGTCTGGAGTCAGGAAGATCTGAGTCCAAATCCAGCCTCAGACACTTAACTAGTTGTATGACCCTGGGAAAGTCCCTTCACCTTTGTTTGCCTTGGTTTCCTCATCTGTAAAGTGAGCTAGAGAAGGAAATGGCAAATCACTTCAGTATCTTTGCCAAGAAAACCCTCTGGACACTATAGTCCATGAGGTCACAAAGAGTTGGGCACAGCAAAATAATAATAATTAGCATTTATATAGCTGTCTAAAGTTTGTAAAGCTGTACATGTTATCTTACTTGGTCCTCACAACAATTACAAAGTTATTTCTCAAGGAAGAAGAATTACAATTGAAGAGTTCAAAGAAGTCTAAGAGTGGAGCTCCATTGATTATCTTACCTACCTAAAAGTAATTACTTTTTTGTTTGGTAAATAGTCTTTTTGACTGAATCAATTAATCAGAACCCTTTGTAAATTGGTCCCCTACATGCTTAGAATCAATCAAAGCCATTTTGTGAGGGTGTCAGACAGTACTAAGGAATTAGTATAAAAGGATGGAAGAATGGGGCATGGAGAATGGAAAAAGGAGAAAGAGAGAGAAAGAAAAAGAGAGAGAGATTTTGAGGGTCTGAAAACAAAAAGGTTGGAGCACATATGGCATTTCAGCATTACCTCTGGGAAGCAAGGATAAGATTGATTTGTGGTAGATAAAGGAAATATCAAGGAGAGTTATTGGTTTTATAGAAGATATGGGCTGAGGAAAGTCCTAAGAAAAGATTGGCTCTTCCCCAATTTCCCTTCTTGGCACCTGCCTATCCACAAACACTGTAATATAATCTACCATCTCATTAAAATGTTTCCTGTAAAGTGATTTTGCCATGAAGAGACCAGAAGTTAAAGACCGATACAATTACATGTTAAGCAGAGAGCCCAACTTCTGCCTAAAAATTAGTAATGTTCGTAACTGGGGGCTTGGAGCCATTGTGACTAAACTCATAATTCTCTACAACAAACTCCTTGAAATCAAAAAGGAAGGAGCCATGTGGACCATAGGGACCATAATATGTTATAATTATTGCAACCAAAAGAAACTAAGCACTCTCTCTCTCTCTCTCTCTCTCTCTCTCTCTCTCTCTCTCTCTCTCTCTCTCTCTCTCTCTCTCTTTCTCTCTCCCTGGATCTCCCTATCTTTCCCAGCTGGAAGTACAGGGGCAACTAATGGTCCCATCAGGGGAGCTTTTGACCTGCTCTGTTTTCCAACCTGGGTAGGATCCACCCTCCTTAGGGAACCCTACCCCCATACATTCCCAGAACCTGATAATACCCACTGCCGCTCAGAATTCCTGAGCTCAAGAGATCTACCATCCTCAGTCTCCCTAGTAGTGAGGATGACAGACGTGCCCACCGTGAACAATCAATGCGCCTAAGAATTCTCATAGGCAGAAGGGAGGAAACAGTACATCCTAGGCATGGGTGACAGAGTTATCCAACCTTTGCTTGAACACTTCCTGCGTCTGGAATGTCACAACTCTGTAATGCCGCATGTTCCATTGTTAGAAAGCAATCCTTAAGAAGTTCATCTTTATATTGCTTAGCTGAGATCTACCTCTGTGTCATTTCTGCTCTGCCCTTTGGGGCAAGCAGATAAAAACAACTTTCTTTTCATTATTATGATCCTTCAGGTATACAAAGACAGACACAACGTTCCCTGAAGTTTCAACTTTTTTCTTGTTATTATTAACTTTGTCCTTACCACTCTATCCGTTCAAAAATAGAAACATTTTTCACAGGTTATTTGTTGTTGGAGCAAAAATAGTACAAATGGAAAGGCTTAAAGCCAGGTTTCAATGTCTTTTTACCCTAAGGTCTCTGGATAGGCTTTTGTGGTTTGTTTCTTAGTTCAAATGAGGCCCAATTAAAGGAAATTTAAGATTTATGTATCAGTGCTTTTGGTCAGAGTACATCGTTAGTGTGCCATACCTACAAGAGATAGGATGGTATTCTTAGACTTAGTGTAGTAGAATAGAAAGAGGTCTGGACTTGATGTCAAGCAAGTCCTGGGTTCAAATCATGCCCCTGACATTTATCTGTGTCATTTTGGCTTAGTCATTTAATCTTTCTGAACCTCATCTCCTTCAATTAATCAACAAACATTATTAGGCACCTACTACCAAGGTGGATGAAGCAGGTGCTGTGGAGTGCTTAGACATCTACCTGACAGCCAGTGTGACTTGAGAAAGGGCTGAAGGATAGTAAATACAGTGTTTGCTGCCCAACAACTTGAGGAGAATGCCAGGAGCAGAATAGAACTGCAAATGTTCATATGGTCTATTTGTGCCAAGCTGTGGTGGAGTCTTCCAAGCTCATATTAGTCTGATCAGCTATAGCTGGACACACTGTACCTTGATCCTGACATAATGATGTCATTTTGGTCCTCTTCAAGCATGAAGGATGACAACAAATTTATGAGCCCCCACTAGTGTACTCCCCATTTCAATCAGACAGTAGACACATACTTTTCAGAAAAGAGGATTTGCTAAATGGCATACTAAGAATAGTGGTACAAAACTCCTCCTCCTTCTTCTAAAAGGCTGTATGGCATGCTGTCCCACAAGCACAATGGTTTCACAGAAGAGCAGGCTCTAACTGTAGAGAGTATTTGAGGCCAGAGGTCAAACTCACAACTCCTGGTTATTGGAAGTCTTTTTTTTTTTTAAGTCTGTAGCTGGCATTCATCTGTTTTGTGCAAGGGGCAATGATCCCTAAAGTTGCCTCCTTCCTCAGATGATTATCTTTTTGTATCTTTCTGTGTGCATGCTTATGATTTTTCCCCCTCAATGTGTCTTTCTATGGTCCTAGTTGGATGTGCTATTTGTTGACTGGTCTTTATCTTAAAAAAAAAACGGTCAAAGAGGAAGTATAGCATGTCATCTGGCCTTACAGTACCCCACCCCCATTGTCCTCTGATGAAGGTGAAAGGGTCTCCTTCAAGCTACTCCCAAGCTTGGAGTCCTTTGCTGTTCGATCTGCTTTGCTTTTGAAATTCCTCCACTATTTAAAATCCCAGGGGCATGTATAGATTTTTTGTTTAGCTCATCACTCTTTTCCTTTCTTGACCAAATTAAAGAGTTCAGACCTCATAGATTACTTCCTAAGATGACAAAGCATAAACCATCTACTTCTCCCATTTATGAGAGCTGTTCAAGAGTGGAATGGTCTGCTTCATTAGGTACTGAAGTCCCCATCATCGGAGGTATTCGATTAGAGACTGGATGACTACTCCTTAGGATGCTAAAGAAAGGATTCTTGTTCAGAGACAAGTTGGACTGATTGACCTCTGAAGTCCCTTCCAGCTCTGATAGTCTGTGATATACCTGGCAAGAACGAACTCCCAGCATGAATATTTTAGTATGTAAAAGAAGAGGCCCTGTTCCTGGCTGTGTGACCTTAGAAAAGTTATTTCTCTGAGGGCTTCAATTTCTTTATCTGTAAAATAAGGGGGTTGAACTAGAGAACTCCTTAAATCCCTTCCAGCTCTCAATCCGTGGTCTTATGAGCCTCTAAAAGATGGGCTTATTGATAGCTTGAGAGCATGTTTCTACTCCCACATGTAACTCTGTTTTTGACATCCAATTTTAAGCATCTGAACAAAATTAGATACCATTTTCTTTACAATGTGATTTTGTGATACTTCCTGCTTTCCCAAGTGAGCTCCTTCATTAAAAATCAGGGCTAGCTTTTTTCTCCACCCCCTTAAAATAAAATTTCAAGGTGTGTAGTGGAAAGTGTGTGAGTTGGGGAATCAGGAGCCCTAGCTCTGCCACACAAGATGTTTTAGAGGATCTCAGAGCCAGAAGCACCCTCAGAAGCTGACTAACTCCAACTGGCTCCTGAACACGGCCAGTCCACAATATCCAGTAGATTGTAAGCGCTGGAGAGTAAGGATTACTTTATTTTGTTCTTTTCATTGTGTCTCCAGTAATGAGCACAGTCTGGCATATGGGAGGTGCTGAGTGAATGAATTCTGTACAATTCCTGCTCACGCAGTCTTGGCTGACAGACCTTTCGTGGAGGGAAAGGAGCAGGTTACCTTTCACTAGGTCTTGTTTTCAACCTTTACAAAATGAGATGATGGAACTAGATGATCTTTGTGTCTGATTCTAACCCTGACCACACTATGTTCTGTGTTCTAAGGCCCTTTTCAGCCCTGACATTTCCTGTTCTAAGCCCAACCCCCCCAGCCCTAACATTTCCTGTTCTAAGGCCACCCCCAGCCCTGACACTGTATTTTCGAGGGTCCCTCACCACTCTGACATTCTCTTTTCTGAGTATCCTTCTAGTTCTATTTTTCTGTGAGTCTAGCTTCAATTAAAAAAAAATCAATGACAACATTATTTAATAGAAATTCCCCTAGAAACAAGCTTTCCACTCTATAAAACTGAGGTATAATATTCAATAAAAGTGAGATGCAACTGTGTGGCTAGTCTATCAAAAAAACACCCTGAAACACAAATCGTGACAGAAAAAAATATGATGATTTTCTTAAAAAGTGACCCCCTTCTGAGAAACAGAATTTGTTTGGTTCATGCAGCTTAAAGTGAGAATAAAAAAGAAGCCAATGCCCCAGTTAGTGGTTATGTATCTGTGTCCAGAAAGTGAGGGCTTCGGGACTGCATCCAGAGAAAGGAGGGACCTCTGTGGGGTGGGGTGGCCATGGAAGGCTTCCAGGAGATGGGATTGACAACCTGAGTCAGTGAGCACAGCATTGGTTCTGAAGTCAGTCAGCAATCATTTATTAGTCACTCACTATGTGCCAAACATTGTGCTAAGAGCTGGAGATACAAAGAAAGGGAAAAGACAGTCCCTGCCTTCAGGGAACTTCCAGTCTAAAGGGATGAGGACAGTGATTTGTGAATTCATATACAAATGAGGAACATATACACACAAATAAATACACACATACACATAGACATTTATTTAATTAAATTTAATTCCACCAGCATTTTTGAAGCCCTACTATGTGCTTGGCATTCTCCTAAATTCTCAGGATACAAAGACAAAAAAGAATTTTTTTTTTATCCTTAAGGGGCTTACTTGCTACTATTTACATGATGTATAATTGTTCTACCCCCCCAGCAGAATGTAAACTCTCTATTATTAATAGGGGGAAAAAATGAGGTTTCACCTCACAGTCAGCATATCAGCAGGATAGCAAAAAGCAGTAATAGTCAATGTTGGAGGGGCTGTGGGAAGGTGGGTGCTATTGGCTGTGCTGTGAATTGGTCCAACCATTCTGGAAAGCAATTTGGAATTAGGTTTTAAAAATGACTAGCTTTGATTCAGGGATATCATGCTAGGAATATAGCCGTAGGCAGGTCAGGGACAAAAACAAAGGTCGCAATTCAATGAAATTTTCATAAAATTTTTCATAGTAACAAAGAACTGGAAATAACATAAGGTGCCTATCAGTTAAGGAACAGCTAACCAAACTGTGGTTTTTGAATGTAATTGAATATTTCTGTGCTGTAAGAAAGATTACGAAAACTATGAGGGATTCTGAGAGGCATAAAAAAATCAGTTAACTGATACAGAATGAAGTGAGCAGAACCAGGAAAACAACATATACAGTATCTCCAACAATGTAAACACAAAGAAAAATAACCACAAAACCCGCCCTGAAATTGTGTTCTGTGTTAATTATAGTGACTAAGCTTAGCCCTAGAGAAGGGTTGAGAAAATACACCCCTCCTTCATTGCAGAGGTGGAGGACTGTGGGTGTGTAATACTGCATACTGTCAGGTGAAATCCCTGTTGATTAGTTTTGTTGAATTTATTTTTATTTTTCTTAATTTTTTTAAAACAAAGGATAGCTTCTGGATAGAGATGTGGCATATATTTGAAAATGAAGGTGCTGTAAGAAAAAGGTATCCATGTTTATCTTTACATGTATTTACATATATGTGTGTGTAAATTTAAACATATACAGATACACATATGTATGCACACCAAAGAATATAAACTCTTTGAAGTCAGGATCTGTTTCTAATTATTTCAGTGCTGAGTCAGCCAGGTGGAGATATGCATAGAGCCCTGGGTGCAGAGTCAAGGAGACCTGACTTCAAATCCAGCCTCGAACACTTACTCATTGTGTGGCCCCAAGCAAGTCAATTAATTTGTCTGCCTCTCTTTCCTCATCTGTAAAAAGGGAATGATAATAGCATGCACCTATCTTCCTGGGATGTTGTGAGGATCAAATGAGCTAATATTTGTGAAGTCGTTATGAGCAAAGTGTCTGACACACAAGCTGGTTTCCTTCCCTTTCCCCTCTTTCTGTGCCCCCAATATCTGGCACGAGCCCTTGTACATGGTATGTGCTTAATAAATGGTCTTTTGGTAAGATTGGATTGAATCAGTTTACAGGTAATGAATGCAATAAATAGTCATGAGGGGCCAATTTTTATCTGAGGGAGCTCTCTGCAGGGCAGTGGAGAGCCCAGCATTCAGACCCAAGCAAACACTAGTTTCTTCAGGGTGTGGGCTCCAGCCCAAATAACTAGAAAAGCAGAAAGAGAATGAGGGAAGGAGTAAAGGCTGTTTCTGGGAGGAGCAGCTCAGACTCTTGTTACATCAACAATAACCCATCCGCTTCCTTAGGAACAAGGGAACAATAGGACAATGGGGTCTCGGAAGCTCAACCTTCTAGCTGGGCTTTAAAAGCCCAGACATGCTGGAAGCCTTGCAGACCAGGATTAATCTCCCCCGCCCCAGCCCTCTCCCAAACACCAGCTCCTGGGGCTGGAGATTTGCATTCAAAGTTTCAAAACCCGAGTAAATTCTGACAATTGAATCCCAAATCCCCAGGAAATCGCCTCTTGTAAGAGGCAGCTCTGACAAGCTTTAATTAGGCCAGCCTGAGGAGTCTGGGAGCCCAGGGACCGAGGAAGTCGAGAGCTCAGGCGGTCGGTCTCTCGGTGAATGTCCCTGCCCCCATTGAAATTAACCCGGGAAATGGCGGTCTTCAGGAAAACTCAGAGGCAACCTTCTTTTAAAGGTCTTAGTGGGTATGTTTTGTATTAGATGCTCGTGTTTGTTTTTTGTTCGGTTTGGTTATAAAAAAAAAAAAAGGACCTAAGGCATTCTGGGACTTGCATTTCTCTCTGAGTGAAGAGGAAATGAAAGCCTGCCTATGGAATAGGAGGCAGAGAAAGTGCTTGGAGATGGACACGTGAGAGGTGAGATCAGCTCCCAATTTAACCTTTGTTAATTGTTAGGCTGGCATGACCTTGACTGTCTACACATTCACCAGCCTGACAGCTGATAAGTAGGGGGCATTGCTCCCACATAGGCCTCAGTTTCTTGGACTGTATAATGAAGGGCTTGGCCTCAGGGCATGATGGGAAAAGCCTGGCAGCTGGCGTCAGGAATCAGGCTCTGCCTTATCAGCAAACTTGGGCAAGTCTTAGAATGTCCTGGAGCATCAGTTTCCTCATCTGTAAAATAAAATCTGGATTATAGATCCTCGAAGCCCCCTCCCAGCCCTGACATCCCCATTCTAAGGCTCCTCTCAGCTCTAACATCCCCTGTTCTGAGGCCTCTCCCAGCTCTGACATTCCCTGTTCTAAGTTAGTGAATTGAACTGATAGATACCTTTCATCGACATCTAATTTCCATCATGATTCAGTGTGATTCATTGGCCTGCCAGTGCTCGGGTTAGATAACATCAGGGGAGGGATGTTTGAGTGAAGCTGGGATCCCTGTCCTGCCTCCATAGCCCATTACCACAGCCATGTTTTCAGCAAGTAGAGGCAAGGGAACAGAAGAAGTTTGGAGTTGTTGGCCCTACTCCCATGATTTGCCTTTCAACAGTTCAGTTGAGCACAGAAGTGGGAAATGCTACCATGTGTGAAAAACAATCAGGCTGTAAGATGTAGTACCTCCAGGGAGAGATGAATCTAAAAGAGGGAGCACTAGGTCCTTTGTCCCCAAACCTTCAAATCCATGTTGTAGAATACCATGTTCATAAAAAAAATCAGATTCCAATTCATTTCTATTTAGCAAATATTCATAAAGTGGGTAAATCAAGGCAGACCTCTCTTTAGATAATTTAGATTTCTCTTTCCCCCAAAGGGGGAAGATACCCAGAGAATGCAAAGGGTGAGATTCAAATCCTTCTTTTCCCTAAAGGGAAGTAAACTAGAGGAAGATGATGCCAATGAAATTAAAGATTTTTATTAAGCAAGGACGTAAAGCATGTTCATGGGAGCAGCCAACCTAATGCTTAACAGCTCACCTAAATAATGCAAGTGAAGGCTATGGATACTTTTCAAACAAAGGAAGGCAGGGAATTGGGGAGAAAGGCAGCAATTGAGCTAGTCCCAGAAAGGAATGAGGCATGAAGCCCCATTCCCAAGGGGAGGGGGAGATCCAGGAAACAGGGGGAGTGAGGAATTCCAGGTGTCAGAGCTGTGGCCCTTTGATACACAAATCAGAAGGCATTCTTGGTGTTAAGCAGGCCTGGCAGTTCAAGGCACTAGCATAGACAATAAAATAAGAGGACGTCTCCAAAAACCATAAAACAGAATGTATCCTAGAGCCCCATAACCAACAGTTAGGGGAGTCTCTGAAGATAAGGATGTCTCCTGAAGGTCTATAAACCACTAAGTGGTTCAGGTTTGCTTCAAGGCTAATATGAACTTAATTGGCTTCAGAGTCACTGATTTTCTACATGTCCAGCTGTGTTTACTCAATTCACAAAGGATTGTTGGTATATCAAGCCACTCTGTGTCCTAGCTAATATGGCCAGTCCTCATACACCTCTTCTCAGGTTACCTGGATAATTGGGGAGCTCAAGTAAGACAAGTAGTTAGTATATTCATTTACAAATTCACTCATACAAGTGCTTATTAGAAAGAAGGTGCTGTCCTAGGCACTGCGAATAAAGATTCCAAAAAAATGAGGCAAAAGCATCTACCCTCGGGGGCTTACATTTAAACTGGGGGAGGGGAGCCCGCAGCAAGTGCACATAAAGGGAAATTAAAAATAATTTCAGGAGGGAGAAAGAATTAACAAGGAAAAGAAAGAGGAACACCTTCCTGTAGGAAGAGGCACCTGAGCTGAAGGAAGAAGAGGGGAAAGGAATATATTTTAGGCCTATGCATAGAGACAGGAAGGGTCGTGTTAAGGCCAGGAACAGAAAGCACAGGAAGGGAATAATGAGAAACAGGTCTGGAAAGGAAGGTGGGAGCCAGATTGTAGAGCCTTTAACTGTCAGATCAGGGAGGTTTATTTCATCCTAGAGGCAATAGGGAGCCACCAAATATTTTTGAGTATGTGTGATTGAAGGCTGGGGGTGAGAGAAACACATGATTATATGTCTATCTCCAGAATATTAATTTGGTAAAATTAATATTGATTTGGTAGCCTGGGCAGAGGGAAAAGTCTGGAAGCAGGCAGACGAGTCAGGAGGCTATTGCAATAGTCCAAAGAAAAAATAATGAATCTGACATAAAGGGGCAGCTAGGTGTTGAAGTGGATAGAGCACCGGGCCTGGAGTCGGGAAGACTCATCTCCCTGAATTCAAATCTGGCTTCAGACACTTACTGGCTGGGTGACTCTGGGAAAGTCACTTCACTGTGTTTGCCTCAGTTTCCTCATTTGTAAAATGAGCTGGAAAAGGAAATGGCAAACCACTCCAGTAAGTGGAGTGCGAAGAAAACCCCAAATGGTGTCACAGAGAGTCAAACACAATTGAAAAACTACTAAAATATTAACAACAAAATAAAGTAGGTGCTGAATAAGTGGAGAAAAAAAGAGAAAGACCTGAGAGGTAGGCTGAGAATGTAAGAACTGGGAGGGGCCTTAGAACAGGGAAGGTCAGAGCTGGGAGCTAGAGGCAGCTAGATGGACAGAGGGACGGACCTGGAGTCCAGAAGTCCTAAATTCAAATCTGGTCTCAGGCACTTACTAGCTATGTAACCCTGGCAAGTCACTTAATCTCTGTCTGCCTTAGTTTCCTCAACCATAAAATGGGGTTGTTATAAGGATCAAATGAGAATATTTTTACTGCCACACAGTAGATAATAAATGCATGTTTTCTTCCTTTTGGGGAGGGTCTTTAGAACACAGAATGTCAGAACTGGGGGGAGAATTTAAAATTTAGAGCATTATCCTTGGAAGAGCTCTTAAAGGCCATCCATCCAGTCCACCCCCTTCCCCATTTTACAAGGGAGAAAACTGAGGCCCAGAGTAAATATAACTTATCTTAGGTCTCAGCCCTCCATAATGGCTGAGCTGTGTCCAGCACCCAGATGTCTTTCTATTGTATCTCATGCTGCCTCTCCCAATAATATTTTTGTTTTTTTAAAAAACAATAGACTTTTCAAACAAGCTCTTAATTAAAAGCATGGGATCATTTCAGGCTTGAGTAAAGATCGCAGGGGAGGCTTTTTGGCTCCAGGGGTCTGTCCACTTGTACCAGGTAGCCAAGTGTTCAGTCTACTACTGATGGGGTAGGCTACCACATGGTCATGAATGCATGATACCTATGTTTCTTTTTTTTCTCTGTTATGTTTATTCCTTCCTGCTCTTAGGCAAATGAGTATCAGAATGGGATAGACCAGGTTACGACCTCCTGGGCATCTAAATGTCAGAAAAGCCACCAGCAGCTACAATCCACGAAAAGTTTTTTTGTAGCTTCAGCAGCCCTAAGGAGCCAGATCTGAGTAGTGACCTGCTTGACCCAGCCCAGCAGTAACTGGACCTAGTGGCCAAGATGTCATGTCTTGCAGGCAAGGGAGAAACTTATCATCATAAGCATCATTTATGCAGCTGACATTGATGAAGCTGGTTGGGGGGAATGTTGGTAGTCAGGAGTTCAAGTCTGATTCCGGCACTAAGATGGTCAAAAAGGGTGGTCTTTTCATTTGGGAGGTTTATGTTCTCTGGTTCCTGTCATCTTTACAGTAAACATTTCTTTGTAAAAGCTGACATATTAATTAGTTAATTCATATTGCAGAGATATCAGCCAGCTGTCAATTATGTTGAAGAGATAAGTGGTCAAAATGATGTTAGAGCAATAACAGTAAATACTGGTTAGATGATATTGAAGCAATAGTAACTTGTTCATTGATACTGAGGGTTGGGATGGGTGTTTGAGAGTAATCATATTAGAGAAAAATCCCCAATCCCTCAGAGTTAACCTAGAACCCTGGGGGAGGGAGAGAAGTAGCTAGCCATGCTCTAGGGACCCAACTTACCAGTGGGAGTAGGGTTGAGAGAATATATCTAGAACCCATTGCTATACAAACAACAAGCTTCTTTATTTGACTTGGAAATTTTACCTTTGTCATTTTATCACATGCAAATCCAACAATTAAATTAAGGTATCAGTCACTGCTGCTGTCTTAGCTGGTTGTGATGGGCATCTCTAAAATGTATCTAAGAGATCAGGTGACTTGCTTACAGTGGTGCAAGTAGTAAGCAACAGAGACAGATTTCAAAGCAAATCTGTCCACTCTCAGCTCTAGGGCTCTCACTATTGTGCCACACTGCCCCTCCAGGAAGTTTTTGATTCTGAGGATGGAAAGTGGAGAAGGGAGGGACCAGGGATTATTGGTTTTAGAACTCTGAGGGTCTGATTGTATGTGTAATAACATATACAGGGGAGCAGAACTTCATGGATTGTCACAAGGCTGCAGCCTTGGATACCTGGGAGCTCCTCATGTCCCCAGCTGAGGGGCTCCTACAGGTGCTGTTATCTCCCACTCAGCTGTGCAAATTATCACCCTTGCCTAGAGTGTCTCTGAAGGCACCAGGCAGATGAACCTGAGCTGGTCTTCCCTTCATTCCAGCTGGGCTAGGGGATAAGGGGAGAAGAGGTGCAGAGAAGAAACAGTATTGAGTCTTATTCAAGGAGAAGAGGGAAGAGAGATGGAGAAAGGGGAGCTGAGAGAGGGATTGGGGAGCTGAGGAAATCAAAGAAAGGAGAAGGTGAGGAAGGGAAGGTGCTTGAAAAGAAAGAGGAGAAAAGTGGGGGAAAGGGGCATGTCAGCTCCTTGAAAAGAGGGGGGTAGAGGTTGTTTTGTTTTCTTTGGAGTCCCAGAGTTGCCTCAGTTCCTCATAAGTGATTTTTGGATTGGACATGTGATTTCATTGGCATTGGGAACTTCCAGTGAAGGACAGTGTGACTGAAAAGGGAGTCCTGACAGATCCCTTCAGAGCTCAGCACCAGTAACCCTTTGATTCTCCTCATCCCCATTTGGCAACCTTGGTCTTCTCTTCCCTTTTCCTTCCTTTCCTTTTCCATCCCTTCCCCCTTCCTTCTCTTCCCTTTTTATCTCTTTCCTTTTCCCTCCCTTCCCCCTTCCTTCTCGTCCCTTTTTATCTCTTTCCTTTTCCCTCCCTTTCACCTTCCTTCTCTTCCCTTTTCCTTCCTTTCCTTTTCCATCCCTTCCCCTTCCTTCTCTTCCCTTTTCCTTTCTTTCCTTTTCCCTCCCTTCCCCCTTCCTTTTCTTCCCTCTTTATCCCTTTTCTTTTCTCTCCCTCCCCCCTTCATTCTCTTCCCATTCTCTTCTCCCCTTTCCCCTCCCTTTGTCCTCCTCTCTCTTTTCTTTCCCCTTTCTCCATCTTCTATCTTTTCACCTTTTTCCTTTACTTTCCCTTTTCTTTTCATATGAAATTTTAGGAAGAGGAGGAGAAGAGGGGGAAGGCTGTGGACCTCTATGTGTGTGTATATATGCCTATATGTGTGCATATGCACGTACCCATGTACCCATGTAGTTTCAGTGCCTGTATATGGTGATGGTCTCGTTAAGTACCTTCTCTCATCACTTCTATTAACAATGAATGCGGTTATCCAACCTGGGCAGGGGCAGCCTGGAGAAGGGTGACTATAGAATCCATATGCTAATGGCAGCTCTCCGCTCCTGTCTCTGCTGTTGCTGCTGCCCAGCTGAGTTAGCCACCCCATGTGTCTGCCACACAGTCACAGGCTTTGTCCCTGGGCAAGGTGAAAAAAGTCAGGATCTTCAGTCTTCCCTCTGACTCCCAGGGAAAGGAAGGAGGTTCTAATTAAAGACAGGGAGGCCCTAGGAACAGGAGTGCTGGGAGCTGCAGCTGATGGATGTAATTCAATTTGGAGCGTGAAGAGCAAGGAAGAATGCTGGACGCTGGTCTCTTGTTATTATCAAGCCGTTTGCAGGGCGAGGATGATCAAATGCACTTTAATGAATACATAATAGCTTGGGGAAGAGTAGGGCATTAACAAGGAACCTCTAGGACTGCTTAACCTCTACAACCCCAGACTGGAATTGAGGCATTAAAAAAAGAGAAATTTAGTGCAGTAAAGGACCTTAGAGACCATCCAGTCCAATCCCCTCACTTTATAGAAGAAGAAGCTGAGGTCCACAGAAGAGCTGTGATTTGTCCAAGGTCAGCCAAGTAGTAAGTGTGAGAGGCAGAATTTGAACCCAAGGCCTTGCCTCCATTGTACGCATACCAGCATTGTCCAAAAGGGGAAATAAGAGAGCCCTTAGATGCCCTTCGTCAAGTTATCTGGCCCTGATAAGCTGCAATCTGTGCTATGGAAAGAGTTGATAGATGTCATTACTGAATAAGATAATGGAAAGATGGAGAACAAGAAAGCACAAATACAATTACAATAGAATACAATTTCAAAAAAGGGAAAAGAATGAAATCTGCACACTGTAAACCCACGTCTTTAATCTTTGACTTTGATGCCTCTTGAAATTCCTTGAATATAACATTAAAGGGGTGGTTAGTGAACCTTTAGAAAAGGAAGCAGTGATCACAAAGAGCTACCTGGCTGCATTAAGAATAGGTTATGCCAGACTGAGCTCGTTTTCTTTGGTGACAAGGTTGCTAAATTACTGAGTCAGGGGAATGTTCTGGGTTGTAATTTATCTTGATTTTAGCAAAAATGATTTGACAGTTTCTTAAACTGTTCTGGTGAAGAAGAAAGAGAGATGTGGACTAGGATAATTAGATTGATTCAGAAATGGTCAAATAAATGGCCAGGTAGGCAGGGAGTCAACAAACATTTATTAAGGGCTACTATGTGCCAGGCACTGTGCTAAGCATTAGTGATACAGAGAAAAGCAAAAGATAGTCTCTGCCCTCAAAGAACTCACAGTCTAATGGGGAACACAACATGCATGCAAACCTATGTACAAACAAGCCAAATATGGAATAAATTGCAGATAGTTAACCAAGGGAAGTCACAGAGTGGCCATGATACTTCTAGGTCACTTTGGAAGGAGATCTCTAAGGGAGATCCTTGGGAATCTATACCTGCGCCTGTGCTGTTTAGTGACTTGGATAAAGGCATGGTCATTCAGTCAAGTAGCATTTATGAAGTGCCTACTTACTACGTGCCAGACACTGTGCTAAGTCATGAGGACACTAAGATATTCCCCTCTCCCCTTGAAGATAAGCATAAAAACACAGATTGCATGTTTATAACATCTGCAGATGACCCAAAGCTAAGAGGGATAGTTAATCCCCTTGATGACAGAGTCAAAATTCAGCAACATCTCAACATGCTAGACCTCTGGGTCAAAAATAATAAGATGAAATTTAATAGGGATAAACATAAAGTCTTTTTAAAAAAAAGCTTTAAAACTTGACTTTAAAAAGCAAATGTTGCAAGTACAAGATGGAAGATATACAGCTACCTAGTAGTTTCCTAGAGAAGATCTGGAGGTCTCAGTGGACCACAAACATAATATGACTCAATAGTGTGACATGGCAGCTAAAGGAGCGCATGTGACCTTAGGCTGAATTGCAAGGCATAAATTCTTCTAGAACTTCTTCCAAGAAGCAGGGTACCTGGGTTAGAATCTTAGCTCACTTAATAACTATGTGACTTTGGGCAAGTCATTTCATCTCTCTTTCCCTCAGTTACCTCCTTCATAAAATGGGAGAGGTGGACCAGATGGAATTAAAGATCCTTTCCAGCACTAAAGTTGTAATACTATAAAGTGTATCATACATAGGGTGTTCCAAAAGTCTTACTGCTGTTGTAGGCTATTAAAGCTGGAAGCTACTAAGCTATTAAAATTGTAAGCTGTATTAAGACTTTGGGGATACATCCTATATACTCTCCTCCTTGGTTCTCACAATAGCCCTTGGAGGTAGGTAGGTAACGCAGATATTACCACATTGATCCAAGCATAGGTTGCACCCCCAAGATGGTATCTTTTTCAATAGAAAAAATGCAAAAACATACACTAAAAAAAACTCAAGTTATAAACCACACTCTGGTACTATGCAACCTAGATTTTGGGGGAAAGTATGCTCTATATTTAGATCTACAGGTATCATCTCCATTTTACAGGTAAGAAATTGAAGTTTAAAAATATCCTGGCACTCCCATCTTCATACAAGTTAATAATTGGCAGAGCTGGCACTCAGAGAAGTCAGAGCTTAAAAAGACCTTAGAGATCATTTTATCCTGATTTTGCCATTTACTACCTAGGTGACCTTGGGCATTTTGTGGTTATTCAGTTGTTTCAGTCATATCCAACTCTTCCTGATCCCATTTGGAGTTTTCTTGGCAAAGATACTAGAATGGTTTGCCATTTCCTTCTTCAGATCATTTTACAGATGAGGAAACTGAGGCAAACAGAGGTAAGTGACTTGCCCAGGGTCACACAGCTAGTAAGTGTCTGAGGCTGGATTTGAATACAGGAAAATGAGTCGTCCTGACTCCAGTCCTGGTTCTCTATGCACTATGGCGCCTCCTAGCTGTCCCTGAGCAAGTCATATCACTTCTTTAAAACTATCTCCCTCATGTCACTTCTGCTGAGCATCTCAACTCATCTCCTGATTGCCAAACTATTATTTGCTACCATCTGTTGGGATTCATCTATCTAACCTCTTCAGGGCCAGTTGCTAAGCAACATGGTATAGTGGATAGAGCACTGAACTTGGAGTCAGGAAGGCATGGTTCGAATCCTATCTCTGACACTTAGTGATTGCAAGACCATGGGCAACTCACTTAACATTTCTAATCCCTAGTTTCTTCATCTGTAAAATCGTGAGGTGGGATTCAATTACCTCTAAGGTCCCTCCCAGCTGCAATTCTAAAACCGTATGTACTCTACTATCTTCTCCTAGGATACAATGCCTAGAAATCCTCTCTTTGACAAGGTAGGGCTAAATATCTTTTAATTTATAACCAAGGACTCGAAGCCATCTTGCCCAGGTAAACAACAGTCAACAAAAAGCAGGCTGTGGCTAAATGTGTTTTTTATTATGTTCTTTTATTCTATACTTCAGTGCTCATTTGAGGTCTTCTGTCCCAGACAACTTTTTGACTTACGATTGGGAAATTACTTTTGAATCTTGCTGCATCGCTAGGGTCTTCTCTACTCCCTGCAGGAGCCAGGTGAAGCTGAGGCTACAAAGAAACCCTCTCCTCTAAGATCCTCTTTGATTCACCTACAGATTTATTTAGCTGGATGAAAGCAAAAGCCTAAGAAAATGAAGTCACTTCCTTCTGCTCTCCTCATCTACATGTCTGACCTTGTCGTACATATATACCAGCAACCAAAAAATTGTGACTTTTGCATTATCTCCTGTCCATCGTAAAGTCACAAAACCCCTCTGTTTCTCCATGTATATACATATATATATATATATATATATATATATATATATATATATATATATATATATATATTTCTGTATATGCATAGTTTCTATAAACTATAGAAAAAACAAACTCTTGTGATCTAGAGTGTGTGGTGAATAGAAGTAGGAAGGGATACGGGAGGTGGATGCCAGAATCAGTGAATCAGCAAGCATTTATTAAGCACTTACTGTGTGCCAGGCACTGTGCTGAGAACCAGTCATCCAGGGACAGTGGCAACAGAAAGAAAAGGGAAACAGCACTATTATATCTGTCAGGTACTACAGTAAGCATTTTATAAATATTGTCTCACTTGAATCTATCAGCAGCCCTGGGAGGTAGATGCTATTATGATCCTTACTTCATAGCTGAGGAACGTGAGACAGACAGAGGTTAAGTGACTTGCCCAAGCTCACACAGCTAATAAGTGTCTGAGGCCAGATTTGAATTGAGGTCTTCCTGACTCCAGCCCTAGCCCTGTATCCACTGCATGACTTAGCTTCAAGAAGGAGAAACTTAGAGTCAGGAATATCTGGGTTCAAATCTTACCTCCGACAGTTACCGGTTGTATTATCATTGGTAAGCTGCTTCACCTTTCTGGGCCTCAGTTTCTTGATCTGTAAAATGAGAGGGCCTCTAACGACCCTTCCAGCTCTAGATCCATGACCCCTCTGTGCCTCAGTTGTCTCATCTGCACAATAAAGGTATATGATAGCTTCTAAAATCCTTTCCAGTTCTAAATCTATTATTCTATGATCTAGGCAATGTCCCACTCCATCCCCATCCCCACCATCTGCCAGAAAAGGAGAATGAGGCTCAGAGAAAATAACTGATCCACCCTCCCCACCAAGGTATACAATTGGCAAGTAGCAGAAGAAGGATTTGAACCCAGAACCCCTGACTACAAGTCCAATATTCAGTCAATTAACAAGTATTGTTAATAATCAAGTACCTACTAGGTTCCAGTCTCTGTGATACAAAGAAAAGGTAAAAACAGATCCCTGCCCTCAAGGAGCTCAGAGTCTAAGAGGGGGAGACGTTATGTAAATAACTAGCGCAAACAGGATGCATACAGGACAGATTGGAAGTAACTTCAGAAGGTCTCTGCACTCTACCATACTACCTTTCCTCTGCCCCTCAAAGCCACCAAACCCAAGCACATAGATCCTCCCAGTGTTTTATAACCTTCCTGCCAGGTGGCCCCCTGAGACTTAATTAATTTGTTTCTGCCATTGGTGTCTGGCTGATAGTAAGCCCTACCTGGTACTCCCCTCCCCATCAGGCCTTGCCTGCCCTGACACTGACTAAGACAATCAATACAGAATTTGTCAATAACACCTCAGAGTAATCTACAGCTCCAGTTAGGTATCGTTTAATAAAGACGATTGCTTATAGTAGCTTGACCAACATTTTTTATGGGACTGGAGCCCTCATATTTCAGTGTCCATTTCTGCCTGGGCTCCTAGCTGCTACATAACCAAGGTATATTGTTTACACTGAAGCTTTTGTGTACTTAAGCCTGGTGCCTGGATCCATCAGGGAACAGCTGGCCAGCTCTGAACACCCCAAGAATAACAGAATCCTTGGCCTGGAAAGGACCTCCCTCCTCCCATCCATTCAAGCAATCAAATGTCCACAGGACCAGAGTTTCTGAACTGGAAGTGACCTTTCTTAGATGTCATCTGGTCATTCTACACTAGGGGAAACTGAGGCCCAGAAAAAAAAAGGTGATATGCCCAGAGTCACCCAGGCAGGAAGTGTCAAAAATAAGATCGTGGGGTCATAGGTTTAGGGCTAGAAGGGACCTTAAGGTTCATTCATCAGCAAACATTTACTTCCTTCCTTTGTTTCTTTTATTTTTAATTTTTCCAGTCAACAAGCATTTTTGGTCTCACTCCCATTTCCTCTCATTTTCTCGTCAGTCAGTTTCCAGCACCGCCATTCAAAGAACTACTCAAACCATCCAGGCCGATTGCTCTTCTTGCTCTTCTCCTGACTCTCTGGCTTCTTCCACCTACCTCCTGCCTTCTGTTTCCTTTTTATGCATTGTCTTCTCATAGTTTCTTGGGGATAGAGCCCACTTTTTTTTGGCTTGCATTTGTATTTCCAGTGCTTAGCATAGCCACCAGTATCCCCACCTCCTCTGATAAAAAGATGCATTTCCTCACCCCTGCTTCCTTCCCTAGGACTCTTCATGGGAATCATATCTGGCAACCTCTCTCATTTCACTAGGAAAGAAAAAGGACTTAGCTGTGTCCCTGGGGGCTAGTGGCCGGCTTTCCCCACCCCCAAACCCTAGCCATCTGGAGCTGAAACCAGAGCTGCAGGAGATAAATGTGTGTGTGTGTGTGTGTGTGTGTGTGTGTGTGTGTGTGGTGGTGGTGGTGATTTTCATTGACAGTTTTGGGGAAAAGAGCAAACTAAAATTCTTTCCAATCACAAACTAGTCTTTGTAAATCAAAACTATTAAAGTCTTTTTGTTTTGTGGGCAGTTGGGGTTAAGTGACTTGCCCAGGGTCACACAGTTAGTAAGTATCTGAGGCCAAATTTGAATTTGGGTCCTCCTAACTCCAGGCCAGTGCTCTATCCACTGTGCCACCTAACCTGCCCCCAAACTGTTAAAGTCTTCAAAGTGAACATTTTATCTTCTCCATCCCAAATTAATGGTCTTTTCCCATGATGTTAAACTAACAACCATTAGGCTACCTAGTTCTCTCCCTGGGCATACCCACCTACCTTGTTCCTCTCTTTCTGGCATAGGAGCCTGAGGTGAGCACAAGTGTCAATTCAGAACATTTGTATTAAACAAAATCTGATCGGCCAGATTCTCATTGTTTCAATCCATAGCAGGGTAGAAATGCCACGAACACCCCAGACTACAAGCTCAATATGTCACACTTAGCCAGAGAGGGAAGGGAGTTCTCCCACAAGAGGCTCTGTCTCAGATTCTTGACTCATATGGAGCCTAGATTCAGTCTGGGGGTGGTGGTTGCTCATTCATTTCAGTCATGTCTGACTCTTCGTGACTCCATTTGGGGTTTTCTTGGCAAAGATACTAGAGTGGTTTGCCATTTCCTTCTCCAATTCATTTTACAGATAAGGAAACTGGGGAGTTAAGTGACTTGCCTAGGGTCACATAGCTAGTGTGAGGCTGGATTTGAACTCAGGAAGATGAATGAGTCTTCCCGGCTCCAGGCCCAGTGCTTTATGCATTTTGATGCCCCCTAGGAGTCCCTTCCTGGTCTGCCTCACTCCTAGTGCTTTCTCTCTGAGCTACCTTCTACCCAATCTATGTGTATCTTGTATGTTATCTCAAGAATTCGTCCACAGATACAAACAAGTGGCAGTGATGGGATTCAAACCCAGGTTTTCTACCAGGTCCAGTGGCCTTGCCCACTCTACCACATTGTCTTCCTTTCATGGAATTAGGAAGGAGAGAAGAATTTGCACCTTCCAGACCTGTGATTTTATTGGCTCCCCCTACTAATGCAAACCAAATACAGGCACCTTATAGCCTTAGAGTTGTCGGTGCCACCAAAAGGCTAGGTAACTTGCCCGGGGTCACACAACTAGTGTGTGTTCGAGACAGAATTAGAACCCAGGATTCCTGACTCCAACTTCCAGCCTTCCCATTCACAGCACACTGCCTGCCTTTCATGGAGGAGGCAGAGAAGGCAAGAGACAGAAGCTCCTGCCTTCACCCGAATAATGACAAGATGCAACAGATTTAATTCTCAGCCTTCCTCCCTCGGCAGTCCACAGCCAGCCTCCTGATACCCCTTTGCTGTTCTGCTATCATTATACCACAAAAGTGCACCAACTGCAAGGGTCTCAGGGTGAGAGAGAGTGGCCATAGATGGCAAGATTGATGGTCCCCCCCACTGTGGGCACCTGGCTTAGAGGAAGAGATGGATGGGAACTGGGAGCTGGTGCAAGATATATCTTTTCACCACGAGGTGTGAATCTGATGAGGGGTGGGTGATGGGTTGGGGGAGCCTAATATTTTGCAATGCTTTAGAAATAACTCCCATTCATCACCCATTATGCTTCAGATTTCTCTCGCAGATGAGACAAGTATCTTAAGTGGAGCAGGAGTGATTCCTTTCATAGTACTAAGCCCAGCCCTGCCACCAGGGGATTTTGGGTCCTGAACGTGTCTATTTCCACCAAACCTGAGTCCGTCAAGCAGGCCTATGAGCCACAACAAAGGCGTGGTATTCACCTATTAGCTGAGCAACGGCCATTCCATCCCTGAAGCTATGGGGGACACTGCTAATGAGGCTCACTTTAATATCAGGTGCCTGGATGCTGACAGAAGCTACCAGTCGCCCTGCAGTGAGCCAACGGGATCTGGAGTCTGGGATAGCTTCCAAAGGTTTGTTCTCCTTTTCTAAGACCTGGAAATCCCAGGGTGCCGTAACTGTGAGGAATAGTAGGGTGAAGAGTGTTAGAACTTAGAACATTGAATGTTGGGTCAAAGTTAGAAAGGCTGTCTGTCATTTGGAAGTGACCTTAGAATCACAGGATATCAGGGCTGGAAAGCCCCTTAAAACATAGAATAGCAGAGCAAAGGCGGTCTTAGAACACAGGATGTTGGAACTGGAAGGAACCTGGAAGGACAGATAATGTTAGAACTTGGAACTCAGAAAAGGAGGGACCTTAGGACAAAGAATATTAGAGCTGGGAAGCCTTAGAGTTTAGAGGAGGGGTGGGGAGCCTGTGGCCACATGTGGCCTTCTAGGTCCTCGGGTGTGAGCTTTTGACCGAGTCCAAGTTTTACAGAACAAATCCTTTTATGAAGGGGATTTATTCTGTGAAGTTTGGATTCAGGCAAAAGGCCACACTTGAGGACCTAGATGGCCACATGTGGCCTTGAGGCTGCAGGTTCCCCACCCCTGGTTTAGAATATTAGAACTTGGAATTCAGAAAAGAGGGATCTTAGAACAGAGAACATTAGAGCCAGGAAAAGCCTTAGAGTTTAGAATGTTAGAGCTGGGAGGAACCTTAGACCATAGAATATTAGAACTCAGACATGGACTTCAGAAATAATTTAATCTACCCTCCCCCACCCTTCCCCATCATTTTATAGAGAAGAAACAGGTCATGATCATGTAGCTAGTCAGCAGCTGAGCTAAAACTAGACTTTAGGTCCTCTGGGCAACATTCTTTTCACTTCCCATCATGAGGCCTCTTACGTATTTTAATTAAATAGTATCACTATTTTATAATTATAATTTAATTTTAATACACCAACATTATGATATTACATTATAAATATTATCATATTATATTGAAATATAATATGGTAACATTTTAATACTAACAGTAGCAGGATCTTAAGAAAAGCGAACATCTGAGACAGTGTATAGTGCACTGGCCCTGGCCGTCATGAGGACCTGAGTTCAAATCTAGCCTCAGATACTTGCTAACTGTGTGACCCTGGACAAGTCACGTAACTCAGATTGCCTAAAAAAAAGAAAAGAAAAGAAAAGGAAAGAAAAGCCAATATCAGGAAATCCATGAGAAAGCTGGGATGGGGAATGAGTATTCACATTAAAATGAAAAGTTGTTTTTAAGCTACTGCTAATAATAATAGCTGACATTTATAAAATATTTCTTCTATATTATATCATGCGATGCACACAATCCTGGTTGGAAGGCAGGGTTTAGTAAAGTCTATTATTAATAAGCCAATTTTACAAGTGAGGAAACTAAGGCTTAAAGAGGCCGTGTACCTTGTTCAGCTAGGAAGTCAACAATTATGAACAATGGCAGATGTATTAAGCCTAGCTAGTTTAGAAAAAGAAGAAGTAGCATGGTCCTGGGGAACAGAGATGATCTGAGGAACTGGGTTCGAATTCTACCTTTGCTGTTTGCTATCTGTATAACCTTGGGCAAGTCACCTAACTGTTGTAGGCCTCAGTTTTCCCATGAGTAAAACGAGTGGAGTGGACTGTATAGTCCACAAGGTCCCTTCTAGCTTTAGACCCATCATCTCGGAAAGAGGGTCTGGTTGGAGGCGGAAGACCTTAGCTCTGCTCCTTACCTCCCGTGCTGTTTCTACACCCATAAAATGACAGAATTGGACTAAGTGATCTTTCAGGTCCCTTAGCATGGAAATAAAACGCCATCCCAGGGCTTTTTGTGTGTGTGTGAGGCAATTGGGGTTAAGTGACTTGCCCAGGGTCACACAGCTAGTAAATGTCTGAAGCCAGGTTTGAACTCAGGTCTTCCTTACTCCAGACTCTATCCATTGGGCCATCTAGCTGTCCCCAAACAAATACTTCATATAGGTTTTTTTCATTCACCCATCCAGTGAATCCAGTGAATGCAAGGTGTTAACCAACAGACATTGTATTCACTGGAGGTACAAAGAGAAAAATGAAATGAGGCTCTGCCCTCCAGGAGACTGGCTTATGTTCACCCAGTTATCCTCTCCCTGCAAGCACCAGGTAGGAGGAGCAGACAGTCTCCTAGGACATCTTCACAGTACTCAGAATAATTGGACAAGGAGGTGGTTTTCAGCAACCTTCCTTCAACACTCTCCCTCCGATGCCCAGCCACTGAGCATCCAGAGCTCTAAGCAACTGAAGCCTTATATTAAAGCAGCTGTAGATGTAAAGTCTCAGCACAGAGAGATGGCGAAGGGGGGAGAATAATTACTAAGAAGTATACAAATTAAGGAAATAATTCTCTAGCATTTTAAATTAAAACCTCCAGCCCCAAAAGCTCGTTAATTTCAGCTTTGGTGAGTGATTCTGTCACTACTTGGCTTCCTGCTGTCTAAGCACTGTCTGAAGTGGCTGGCTTTGATTTTTTCCTAATTTGCGACACACTCTGGCTCTGGATAGCAAGCGGGTAATTACAACCAGCCTGAGAGCCGCACCAGAAGCAGATTCACGGTGGAGCTTCACAAGGGGGCAAAAGGCTGGAGAGAATCTGGGGGCCCCCTCAGGACCCTCTTCCATATACATATGGAAGCATCCAAGGGATGAAGCCGTTCAGAAAAAGATGAGCTGCCTTGTTACTGGACTGTCCTCAAACTCCAGATGATACTGCTATGATCCTAAAATCATAGAATGTCAGAGCTGGATAGGACCTTAGAGATCATTGGATCCCAACCCCCTCATTTAAGGGGGGAAGAAAATGGTGCTCATTGAAAGGAAGGCACTTACCGAAGGTCATACAGATGGTCTTTTGCCTTCTTTGTATCCAAAGTGCTTAGCACAGTGCCTGGAATATATCATTTTGTTGTAACTTAGTAGATTAGGCAGGTCTGACTCTTCACGACTCCATTTAGGACTTCGTTGGCAAAGATACTAAAGCGGCTTGCCATTTACTTCTCCAGCTCATTTTACATATGAGGAAACTGAGGTAATCAGGGTTAAGTGACTTGTCCAGGGTCACACAGTTAGTAAATACCTGAGGCCAGAATTGAACTCAGGTCCTCCTGACTCCAGGCTAGGCACTCTAATCCACTTTGCCACCTAGCTACCTTTCCTGGAACATACTAAGTGCTTCACATACATGTTTTTTGATCAACCTACTGACTACATGTTAGTAAAGAGAAGGAGGTGGGCTCTAGAAGGCTTTTCATTGTTATTGCTGCTTTTGTAGAGCCCCCGTGCCCCAGTCAGTTCCCAAACCGTGGATTTAGAAAGCTCCTTCCACTTGACTATGCTGCATGCCTGTATGAAATCTCAACCCCTTCTAAGGGACCAGTGCTGGAAATCAGCTCTACACAGATTGAGACTTCTGATACAGCCAAGGGGTCTGCCTCCTTAGAGGGGTTTATTGCTTTAATATGCTTTCTAAGCCAAGGAACACACTGAGAGGAGACTTGACTTGAGCTCTGCCCAGTCCAACTAACCGATCTGTTAATGAGCATTAATCAAGTGTCTACTGCATGCCAGACTGTGGAAAGGACTGGAGATGCAAAGAAGAAGGAAAACAGTCCCCACTCTCAAGGAGCTCACATTCTAATGGGGGAGACAAGAAGTAAATAATTCAGTAGACACATGATAAGTTCAAAGTGTAGGGAAGCTCAGGTGACAGAAAGGACCAGGAAGGCCCTCACCCAGTTATCCTCTCCCTTCAACCCCCAGGTAGGATGGGCAGACAATCTCCTAAGATATCTTCATTGTACCCAGAATGATGTTTGAGCTGAGTCTTGAAAGAAGCAAGGGATGTTAAAGGCAAGGAGGGAGAGAGTTCAGCAGGCATGAGGGATGGACAGTGAGAAGACTCGGAGAAGGAAGATGGAGTGTCATGTTGGGGGAACAGCAAGGAGGAGACCAGAATCTCTGGAGAATGGGGATACAAGGGATACAAGTCTACCACCCTCCCGCAGCCACAGTAGTAGAATAATTAATAATAATAGTGATAACAGCTAACTATATGCAAGGTACTGTGCTCAGCACTTTACAATTATCTCATTTGAGCCACACAATAACTCTGGGCAGTAAGTGCTATTATTATCCCCATTTTATAGGTGGGGAAACTGAGGCAAACAGGTTAAGTGACTTGCACAGGGTCACATAGCTATTAAATGCCTATTATACCCATTTCACAAATGAGGAAACTGAGACAAACAGAGGTTTAAGTGACTTGCACAGGATCGTACAGTTAATATCTATTATTAACCCCCCTTCATAAATGAGGAAACTGAAGCAAACAGGTTAAGTGACTTACATAGGGTCATATAGCTAGTAAATGTCTGAGGAACAACACAGTGAATAAAACATCTCTGATAAAAGTCTGATATCCAAAAATATATAAAGAATTGATGTAAATATCCATCAATCAACAAGCATTTATTAAGCATCTACTGTATACCAGGCATTGTGGTAAGCACTGGGGATATAAAGATGAAAGTTAAATAGTCCTTGCCCTCAAGGGGCTTACAATCAAACCAGGGAAGACAATATAAACATATATGGGTATTTATAAAAATAGATACTAAATAGATGCAAGATAATTGTGCAGCAGTTGAGGGGATGAGAAAAGGCTTCAGGTGGAACAATATTCTTGAGCTGAATGATAACCAATTGGGTATATTATAGAGATGATTCTTCTTCAAGTATAGGTTGGATTAGATCGACTCAAAGGACGCTTCCAGCTCCGAAGGAAGTCAGCTTCTATAAAGAGGCCACTTGTTACAGTGAAAAGAGACCTAGCTCTGGAGTCAGGGGACCCGAGTTCAAATTCTACCTCAATCAATCAATAAACAGGTATTAAGCACCTGTTATGTACCAGGCACTTTACTAAGCACTGGAAATGCAAAAGGAGGCAAAAGATAGTGTCTGCCCTCAAGGAGCTTGCCATCTAAAAGGAGGAAGACAATACTCAAGCAAATATATACAGCAGAAATAGGAAATGATTAAAAGAGAGAAGGCACTGGAATTAAGAGGGGTTGGGGAAGGCTTCCTGTAGGAGGTGGGATTTTAGCTGGGACCTAAAGGAAGCCAGGAAGGTCAGTAGGTGGTGTTGAGAGGGAGAGTGTTCCAGGCCTGGGGGACAGTGGTAAATTGTGTAATAAATTGGATAAATCACCTCACTGGGCCTCTGTTTCTCTGTCAGTCAGATGAGAAAGTTGGAATAGGTGGCCTCTGAGATCCCTCCCAGCTCTAAATCTGATCCTTCACCAAAGCTGGAAGCAACTTCAAGCATCATTTTACACACCATGTGAAGCTTCAAAAGCCCCTCCACTGAGCCTAGCCTTTCTTTTGTCAGCTTCCTCTGCTCTAAGTACATGCTCCTCTTGCCTAAACCCTCACTCTCTCTGCCCTTTTCTGGAAATTTCTGTGGTTTTCCCTGCCCTGTGTTTAGACAGCACAGGCTTCCCCTGCTGTTTTTGACACCTTCCTGCTGTAGAGCTGGAAAGGACTTCAGGGCCATCTAGTTCAATCCTCTCATTTTATATTTGGGGAAACTGAGATCCAGAGATGTAAACTAGTTCAAGGTCACAAAGGTAGCAACTAGGAGAGCCAGGATTCGAACTTGGATTCTGTGAGTCCAAGTCCAGAGCTCTTTATCCTTCACTATGTTGCATGCTTGCATGAAATCTCACCACCTTCCTAACAATTCATGGCTCTCACCTGTGTGTAATTTGACTCCCTACCAAGATCAAAGAGAGATGGGAAGTCCTCTACTACTTGCTACTCTTGGAGAGTTTTTCTGAAAAGAATGCTGATGGATTCTCCTGGAATGAGTAAGGGCAGGAGTTGGTGCAAGGGAGAGAAAAACATTCTTCATTCTTGGGATAGGAGGGAAAAAAGAGAAAAGGGGGATGGAGAGAGGAAGGGAGAGAGAATGAATGAATGAATTAATGAATGAATGAATGAACTTCTGATCTCACCCAAAGGAAAATTCTCTCTCTCTCTCTGTCTCTCTCTCTGTCTCTCTCTCTCTCTGTCTCTGTCTCTCTCTCTCTCTCTTTCTCTCTCTCTTTCTCTGATATCTAGCTCCCTTCTAATAGCTCATTCACTCTTGTGTATATTCTGATATATTCTAATCTGTAGAATTTCTCTGACTTGTGTTTGCTATCTATTTGGATAAATAGGCCCACTCATTATTCACTATTTTGGATGATCTTTGTGTAACTATTGTCGTTGTTTGTCCTTCATTCTCTAAGAAGACTATGACATCAAGAAGGTAATGCCATGACTTGTAAGTGAATTGGATTACAGTGAGGCAGGGCTGTGCAAAGTCACCAGCCTCACTTTCTCCTCCAGAGCCATCTGGATCCAGTGGCCAGATATAGATCAGGATGATCAGAGATAGCCCACCTTTGTGTAACTACCATTTGGGAGGAAGAAGTCAAGTTTGCATGCTGAGTATCCTTCTCCTTAAAGGAATAGCAACTAGAGAAGGTAGCAGCTTTATTGCTTTTGGACCTAAAAAAGTTATACCCCTAGAAACATTAACATTTAAGGGGACAGATTGGTATTGCTCTAGTCCTATACTCCCCTCTCTTAGAGATGGATAGAGTAGTCAACCTCATGGTTTCTTCTTTTCCCCTCTAGGCAGGAATTAGTTTTTTGTATTTTGTAAACCTTAAAGTGCTATATAAATACTAGCTGTTATCTTTATCATCATCTTCATCATCATCATCATCATCATCATCATCATCATCATCATTATAATAACCTCCCTCAAATACCAGTCCTGCCATAGCAGAATGGAACAGCCAAGGAACCTGGGTCCCTGAGAAGTTATGTGAATTGCTCAGCATGTTCTGCCAAGAACAAGGACTTCTCTCCAGCAGAAACGAATACATGGTTCAGACCTGCTTATTCCTGTGCCTAACACAATGCTTGACACACAGTCAGTACCTAATAAATACTTGTGGTTGATTGCTTGACCATCAGCCCAATGTACTTTCCACCACATTCCTCTTGTCCCTGGGGGTTAGGAAGTATAGCACCCCAGCAAGTGAGTTAATCCAAGTGATGTGTGTGAGTTCAACATCTATGTGAGTTCATAGAGCAAGAACTATAAATGTGAATTATTGTCATAATTGTTCTCCTCTTAATTGATACTTTCAAATAAGTCACAGCAATTGTAGTATCGTGGCATCGTAGATTTATGGATGGAAGTGACCTCAGAGGCCATCCAGGCAGATATGCACACCCCCACCTTTATTATACAGATGAGGAAACTGAGACAGGATTAGTGGATCTCGAGTTGAAAGAGATTTCAGAGGCCATCCGGCTCAACTCCCTCTTTTTGCAGATAAGGAAACTAAGGCCCAGAGAGATGAAGAGGTTTGCCCAAGATCACACAGATACCAAGTGTCAGAGGTCTGATTTGTAGATTGAGACCTAGAAGAGACCTTAAGGGCCATCAAATCAAACCACTCCTCCTCTTATTTTACAGATGAGGAAACTCAGACCCAGAGAGGTCAGGTGACATTGGTCAAATTGGTCGTACAGAATTTGGACCCCAGGGCCTCTGATTCCAGAGCTAATGTGCCCACTATTTCCAACCAACTTTTCAGTCCAACAGGACATGGCACTGTTTGGTGGCAGATGTTACATTACACAGGCTGCTTTCTTCTCCTAGTTCCCTGGGAGCCCAGAAGCTCAAGTACTCAGAAATGGTTGTGGGGGAGGTTGAGCTCCTTGTACTTCCTGCCAAGAACAAGGACTTCTCTCCAGCAGGCCTGTTCCCATGAAGCAGCCAGGCTTCTGGGAGTCTGGAAGGAAGGTGGGATTCAGTAACTCCCTCAAGCAGAGGCCCAAGAAAACTCCACTTGGCTCTCTGAGACTTTGAGCACAGCTGCTCCCATCGCCTCCACACCATCTCTCGATACAGCAGAATCTCCTGGAACAGAGCACACCTCTGCAAAACAGAAGATCCCTGCCCATCCTCCTTTCCCCACAGTGGGAATTCTAGAAGAAGTAAACTCTGAAAAGTGAGGGGACAGGGTTAAGTCAGGGCTGAAACCATGGACCTCTGAGATCTGGGAATAGGAGCTTCACAGAATCAGAGCCTTAGAGATGGAAGGGAACTTGGAGCCCCCTAGTCCAACGCAGACCTTGAAAAGAATACCCTCTACCACATCCCCCAAAAGAGACCATCTAGCTTCCAAATGAAGATTCCAGTGGTAAACAATTCATTATTTCCCAATGCAGCCCATTTGATTTGGAGCAATTCCAATGGTTTGGAAGCTTTTCCTTCCATTGAAACTAAACCTACTTCCCTGCAACCCATTACAATTGGTTCTGCTCATTGGAGCCAAGCAGAATCCAGCTAATCCCCCTCCTACTTAATGGCCCTTCAGACACTTGAAGACACCTCTCATTTCCACTCACTGCTGCCCAGTCCTGAGTCTTCTCTTCTCCATGCTAAACATTCCTTTAGTTAACCCTTGCATGGAATTTCCCTCACTGTTCTAGCCACACCATTCCTCTGAAAACGCTGCAGTGCCCATGGCAGCCAGTCAACTGGGTATCATTCACTAAATCAATGCCCATTTTAAAGCACCTACTGTGTGCCAGGCCTTGTGCTAAGCACTGGAGATAAGATACTTCACCAGGTGCGGGGGATACAAAGATAAATCAAAAAGTCCTTGCCCTCAAGAAGCTTACATTCTATTGGAGGAGACAACATGCACTTTATACATACACATATTTAAGTTAATATAACAAATATGTGTATACAAAATAATGCAAATATATAAATACAAAATAAATACAATGATGAGAATAGCATTTATGGAGCACTTTCAAGTTTTGCAGAGTATTTTATATGTATTATTTAGTTTGGTCTTAACATATACAACATGCACCTAGGTAAGATATATACAAAATAAATTCATGAGCTTACAGATAAAGAAACATAAGTCTTATGCAGAATAAGGACAGTGTGATTTCAGGAAGGGAGAAGGGAGGAAACACACAAGTCAGAGAATCGGGACAGGTCTCTTGAAGGACATAGAATTAGAGCTGAGCTTTGAAGGGAGCTTGGGGATTACAAGAGGCAGAAGTAAGAAAGGTGAGGATTTCAAGCATGGAATACAGCTTCTGCAAAGGCATCCATGCCATGGAATGAAGGAAGAAGAAGGAAGAGAAGAGCAGGTAGGACAGTTGGGCTGGAATGTAGACTGCGTGAGCGGGGAGTACTATGCAATTATCTTGAGAAGGAGCAAGAGCCAGGTGGTAAAAGGGTTTAAATACCAAATAGAGGCATTTGCATTTGATTTTAGAGGCAATAGGGAGCCATTACAACCCCTTGAGCAGGGGATTGATGTAGTCAGCCCTGTATTTGGGGGATATTAGTTTGGCAGTTGTGTGGGTTAGAGAAGGGGGAAAGGCTGGAGGCAAGATGACTAAATAAGGAGGCTATTATAACAGTCTAATGGTACTTGCCAGTTTCTCATCTATAAAATGGGGACACCCTGGAGAAGAAAATGGCAAACCACTCTAATATCTTTGCCAAGGAAACCCCATGGACAAATCCATGGGGTCCAAAGAGTCAGACATGGTGGAATGACTGAGCAACAATAATAGTACTTTAAGGTTTGTAAAACATCTTACAAATACTATCTCATTTGATCCTTACAATAACCCGGGGGGGGGGGAAGTGCTATGATTATCCCCATTTTACAGATGAGGAAACTGAGCCTGAGAGAGTTGAAGTGACTTGCCTAGGTCCACACAGCTAGAAAGTGTTTGAGGCAGGATTTGAACTCAGTTCTTCCTCTTTCCCCTGTCCATCACCCTATCCAACTGTGCTACCTAGCTGTCTAAGCAAGAAGTGATGAAGTCTTGAACTAAGGGTGAATGGAGAGAAGGGGACAGGTGGAATAATGTTGTAGAATCAGTGAGTCTTGAAAATTAATTGGCAATGTCCTTTCTAAAAGGACCCTCAAAAGTAAACATAATATTCTAGACGTTACCTAAGAGGGATAGAGTACATAAGAGCAATTCAATTTCTTCACTTTAGACATTATGATTCTCTTTAAGCTTTTCTAATATTCCTTACCTGTGTACCTTTCACCAGCCCCAGACACTTAAAATACCAGTGACCTCAAGACCTTACCTCATCACTCAGTATGACTGGTCTGCCCTAACCCAGAAGCACACATATGCAACAGAAGTAAGGAAGGGCCAGAGGTCTTGGGTTAGCAAAATGAAAAATCCCACCCAGAATCTTCGGGCCCTGACCCAGATCACCTTTTTAGGACATTAGTTCCTCCTTGGAGCCAATCCAAGGGATGGTCACCTTCATTCCCAGAGTTTCACCTTTCATTCATTTCTAAGCTTTAGTGATGACTGTTTACATTGAGATTTTCTGAATCTTTATGGGCCCTAAATGTTATGGGAACCACGTGTTCGGAAATTGAGATATTTAGGAGGAAGGGACCTTAAGCATCATCTAGCCAAACCTCTTATTTTATAGATGAGGAAACTGTCCATCTGTCTCTAGCATGGTGTCTAGGTGTTTCATTTGGTTTGGATGCTGTGACCAGGGAGCCAAGGAGAACAAAGGGCAAAGGGTTTTTCATTGTATCAATATAGAATCAAAAAATGAATAGCCTAGGGATGTGCCCAGCTGTGGTTCTGGAAACACTCATGATTTTACTGAGCCTAAGATCTTCTCCTATTTCCCTCTCCCCACCCCACCCCAACCCTACCTTAGCCAACCAGATGTGCTATTATAATCGTCAGGACGATTTTCATTAGCAGGCTGAAATTTCTCTATACAAGGAGTTTCTCCAAGGTTTTCTCTGAGCTCACAATTCACTTTCCTCTCAGCTCAGCAAAAGCTTTGCTAGCAGCCAGTTAATGGCCCCAACTCTGGGCAGGCTGCTCTTTGGGAGCTTGTAGGGGATGAGATCTTCTCTTGGGAGCCATTGTGTGTTTGTTCAGGCTCTGGAACAAAAGATTCTTAGAGTCTGGGATAAAACCAACAGACATGCACAATGGTAATGTCCCTTGCTGCCCTCTGCACCCCCTGAGTGCCTTAGATGGATTTCTCCCCAATTCCTGGGAATTCTTGGCTGCAGATCAGAGTAATTCAAAGGAAAGAGTGCTGGATTTGGGGTCAGAGGATGATGTGACCCGTGTGACCTTGGACAATTTATTGAATCTCTTGAAGCCTCATCTGCAAAATGAAGGAGTTGGACTAAATGCCTCTGAGGTCCTTTTCTGTTCTTGATCTATCATCCCATGACTTACTACTTGCTGGGCACTTGGAACCTCCCTGTACTGTTTGTGATAGCAAGGAGCTGGAAACAAAGTATATGCCCATTGATTGGGCGATGGCAAAACAAAATGGGGCACATGAATATGATGGAATCTTACAGAACGAGTATAGAGAATACAGAAGGGCATGAGATAACAAAGGGAAGTAAGCAGAATGGGAAAAACAATAGACACGATGACTACAATAATGTAAACCACAAAAAAAACCCACCCTAAAACAAAAACCCTGAAAATAAATGCTGTGAAATTATAATGACCAAACTTGGCCCCAGTGAAGAGCTATGAGTTCACTTCTCTCCCTTCTTTGTAGAGGTGGTGGAACTCTGTGTGTGTGTGTGTGTGTGTGTGTGTGTGTGTGTGTGTGTATGTGTGTGTTATATTTGACTGCTATATATTTGCAGCTGGTGACACAGTGGATACAGCACCAGGCCTAGAGTCAGGAAGATCTGAGTTCAAACTCAACCTCAGATACTTACTAGCCATGTGACCCTGGCCAAATCACTTCACCTTGGTCAACCTCAGTTTCCTTAATTGTAAAAGAGGATAATAATTGCATGTATCTGCCAGAGTTGTTGTAAGGATCAAATAAGACAATATTTGTAAAGACTTAGCACATTGCCTGGCACATAGTAGGTACTTTGTTGTTGTTATTGTTGTTGTTCAGTTCTATCCAACTCTTTGTGATCTCATTTGTGGTTTTCTTATCAAAAGATACTACAGTGATTTACCATTTCCTTCTTCAGCTCATTTTATAGAGGAAGAAACTGAGGCAAACACAATTAAATGACTTGCCCAAGGTCACGCAGCTAGTGGCTGAGGTCTAATTTGAACTCAGGTCTTCCTGAATCCAGACTGGTGTTTTATCTACTGTGCCACCTACCTACCCCAATAGATACATAATAAATACTTATTATCCCCTTCCCTGCTAATATATTGGTTAATTTTGATGAGCTGTTTTCCCCCAACCTTTTTTCTTTGTTACATGGGATGGTTTGCCAGGAGAAGCAGAAGAGAAGGGATATGCACATTGGAAAAAGTAAGTGGTATAAAAACAAAATATATCAATATAAATTTAAATAGGAAAAAGACAAAATGAAGGGGCTGATTATTCTATAGCTCATCTGAAACGCTTAGTTTTCAACCCTGCAGGCTGGTTAGAGGAGGTCCCTTTCACCCGAGAGAGGAGATTGAAGGACATGCACGTAGAGACAGCTAGAATGATTAAGGAATATCACTCCCTGATTCCAAAGGAATTCCATCCTCCTTTAAACTCACCTTGAGACTGTCTCATTTGCTAAAGACTCTAGATACATTTGTATTCTTTGATACAAAGCTATACCACCCCTAACATCAGAGGGCCATCCAGAATCAGTTGGCTACCTGGATCAAGTGGTCTCCCTAGGATTCAGCTACTTATGCATGTGACTTTACTTTTTTGCACCAAGCCAAAGTGGGGACCTTAGGATAGCAGTGAGGTGGGAGACACACATGTCTGACTGGATCAAGTCATACCTCCAGTACCTCAAAACCACTGACATACACTAGTTTCAACATGGGCACCATATTGTTTCTTCTGGATGTCTTCATGTGTCTTATGATTATAGAACTACTTTCTCTTTCCATTTTTTGATCATCTATTTAGCCTCTTCAGGGACATCTATTTCTCTATGTCAATAATCATTTATTTGCCTGGCACTATGCTAAGTGCTAAAATATTAGTATCTGCTAGAGTGAAATAGCTAGTAAGCCTCTCCCTGATGAAAGACAAAACTCTTTTAGTACATTACCTAAGTCTATGAGCTCTCATCCAGGCGGTCTGCAGAGGCTCTAAGCTAAGAACAAGTCTGTTCTTTTGACTATTTTTTCATCCTAACTGAAAGACCATGGCCCCAACTAGCTATCTGACTTGGTGTTAGACAATTCCTTTTAATATTTGTCAAATCCTGATTGTAAATCTGTATACCCCAAACAAATGGACTTCACCCAATGAAACTACACAGGAATCATGTAGTGACTGGGTCTGTGAGATTTCTGTCACTTCTGACAAGCTTCCTGAATGGCATGCAAATGAACCTAACAGTAAACACAAAATGGGGCTACACCTTTGCTTCTTTAGAGAGAGAGAGAGAGAGAGAGGAGAGAGAGAGAGAGAGAGAGAGAGAGAGAGAGTCTTGCCCTTCTTGTATCTGCCGGCCAGCAACAAAATTACTACTTTTTGCTTAGAATTTTGGCCAGCATAAACATGTTGTTCTCTCTAAATACAGATTCTCTACAGAAGACCAATCCAATATAATCCAGGCCTTTCCATAAATATTTTTACATTTTGTGGCTACCGGTGCAACATGCCGTCCATCTCTCTGTTATCTTTCATTCTTCTAACATTATCAGCCCACTTCCTTCTCTGATCAAACATTTCCTTATACCACTTCTTGAGTATAGATCAACATTTGAAATATGCTACAACCTGCTTTCTCCCACCATGTGCTTCTCTACTTTTCTTGGGGTCACCAGTAACTTTGAGGCCATGCAGTATTGCAGGTGAAAACTAACTTAGAATCAGAGATTCGTCACAGATCATCAGCAGAGTAGGAAAGCAATCCTCAGACTTTTGAGAATAGCCTGTGAATGAGTTCTGACTAGTCCTTAAACATATATACAAAAAAACCCAACCCTACCAGCTGTTTTCCTAGTGAGAGAGAGCACCAGAATTCTAAACAAGAGACCTGAGTCAAAGTCCCACCCCTGCTTCTTACTAGCTGTATAACCCAAGCCAAATCAATTGACTTCAGTTTCCTCATCTCTAAGAATAGGAGTAACAATATTCTCCCTAACTCCAAAGAATTTTGTAAGAAAAGCATTTAATAAACTCTAAAAATAGAATTGTTAACAATAAGTACCAGAGCAGAACACATTGGGGCCATGCATGAAAAATTACTTTCAGGGGTTTTGCTCATTCCTGGTTTATGGAAGGAGCAGCTAGAATTATGCTTCCTTTAATGCTGGTGTACCATTATCAGATGCATTATTTTATGCAGGTACAACCAGCATGGTGTACCTGCAACAAAGAAGGTGTTGTGCTCTATGAGCAAAGCAGAACTGAAACAGCTCAAAAGAAATGCCAGGTGCACAAATTTAGAGAATCCACCCCAAATGTTCACATGGACTATTTGTACATGACCTGCGGTGGAGTATTCTGAGCCCATGTTGGTCTGATCAGCCATTGTCACATACACACTATAACTTGATTCTGGCATCGCAATGTCATTTAGGTCCTCTTTGAGAATGAAAGACAACTACCAACCAGCCACCATCATCAGACCAGCCCACTGAGCATCACCCTGAAGTACTTGGCCTACATCTATGAATAAAAACCTTAAAGGAAGACTCCAGGAAACTTGCAAGGGTTACAGTAGGGAAGCAGAGCTTGCTCGTTGTCTTCATTCACTCTTGTATGTGGCTGTGGCTGCTAAAGTTCCAAGGAAGGGAGTCAGGTTCTCATGTGGTCCGTCCAGGTATACTTATGTGCCTTATGTAGCTCACAATAAGGCCGTACATCAGAAAATGGTGTACATCCAAGAGCATATCTGGGAAGTGTTGACATGTTTGGTAGAGCCAGCGTATCTGCCCTTCCATATTGGGATCTGATCCCTTGTCAATGGGGATGATTGCCCAGTTACAGAAAGGAGAGCTAGGAAATGAATTCATCTACTGATTAAAAGCAACAAAACCATCCAGAGAAAAGGCAAGAACCTAAGTCACCCAAAGTCTAGAAAATGTGTTGAATCAACAATTCAACAGATGTATATTAAGTATCTGCTCTGTGCCAGGCATTGCACTAAGAGATACAAAAGCAACCCCCCCCCAAACAATCCATGCCCTTGAGGAACTTACATTATTTTCAGAGGATACAACATATACACAAATTTTGTTATTTGTTACTGAGTTGTTTCAGTCATGTCAGACTCTTTGTGACCCCATTTGGGGTCTTCTTGGTAAAGACACTGGAATAGTTTGCCATTTCTTTCTCCACCTCATTTTATAGATGAGAAACTGAGGCAAACGGGGTTAAAGGACTTGCCCCACAGCTAGTAAGTGTCTGAAGCCAGGTTTGAACTTGGGAAGATGAGTTTTCCTGATTCCAAGACCAGTGTACTCTCCTCTGTACCAACCGACTGTCTATATACACAAATAATAAAAAGTGTGTGCGTGTGTGTGTGTGTGTGTGTGTGTGTGTATGAATAACACCTTTCTTGCTCTTAAGTGAATAAGTATCAGAGATGGAACAAACCAGGATACAACCCTATGAGCTTCAGAGGAGCCACAGGGATACAGTGGCTGAGCCTGGGAAAGAGCTATCCTTGCAAAGGACCTGTTAGATCCAATCCAAAAATGGATCAGTGTAGCATGAGTCTGTCCTCTGGGTGAGAAAGTGACTGGTCCGTTGGTTGTGCTGCACCTAGATGTGAAGTTGCTAGTGGTAGAAATGTTCTGTATTCACCACTTTAAGTCTAACTAACTGCTTAGATGATATTGAGGCAATGTAACTGGTCAGTTGGTATTGGGAGGTTACATCCTGGATAGGGGTTCAGAATAACTTCTCTTAAAGAATATTGTAACTCCTTAGAGCTACCCTCTAGAATCCTGAGGAAAGATACAGCCACAGAAGTGCTCTGGGGACCCAACCTGGAATGACATTGGGATAGAGAGAATGAGCCCAGAGACTATGTATGGGCTAGGTACAAAAAATATTGACAAGATGCTGGGCCAATGACAATTGTATTGACTTTGGCCAGCTCTGCCTCACTTAAATCCTGTTCACTTGGCAGTCAAGACATCACCCTCATGATACCACTGGTCCTCTTCAAGAGTTAAGAATGAGCAGCAACCATAATTGACAAAATAGTTTCAAGAGCGAGCAAGGGCTCATAACTAGAGGTATCCAAAGAAAGGTCACGTGTAGGAAGGAGGAATGAAGCCATGCTTTACAGGAACCAAGCGATTCTCCAAGAAGGGGGTGATGAGAAATGCATTTCAGATATGGCGAAATCACATGTGCACAGTGGTGGGAGAGGAGATGCTATATAGCTGGCGTGCAGAGGAGTCATGTGAACTGACTGTCCTCTGGCACCCAGTTACTATATAATCTAAATTCAGCCTAATGTGTATTTACTATCCATGGCCCATTATCACCAATCAATATAACAGTTATTACTTAATGGGCAAAAATTGCAATTTGGGTTGTCCCAGATCTGCATGTTACTGCTACAGCTAATTGGTACAGAACTTATTCTGGAGCTTAATGAAAATGTAAATTCCAACACATTAATCAAACAATTATTTCTTAACCGCGAGACAGACGATCCTAAACCCAATTAAGAAATAAACAAAGTTAATCAGCGCTCAGACAACGTTTGCTAATCATATATACAGAGCAAGAAAGAAATATCAGGCAATGATTCATTGAAACATCCCAAACTCCTGTCACTTGCGACAGTTTCTAATAATGCCACCTCACCGCTCCTAGGCAGCAATATCCCAATTTTATTAAAGCATTTGTTTTGCGTTAGGGTCTAGCAGGCACCAGAGGACACAAAACATATATTACTGGGTAAGGTAAATAATTGCACCAATTTAAAATGACTGGTCTAGGGACTGGAAAAGGGCTTCGGTGATATATAATGCCAAGTCTAGCACATTCTGGGTTGAATTAGCAAAGTTTGGTGCATCTCAAGCTCACCAGAAAGAAAAACGAAAAGCAGAACTCTCATTCCAACACAAATGTAAAGATTGCAATGGCTAAATCTCGCATGCGTTGCTTTTTGACATCTCGGAGCTTTCTCGTAGGTTCTACAGTCTTTGTGTGTACATATAGACCCTCCTCCTCAACTCCTGTATGCCCAGATTTGTACGCTGGTGTTTTCACCACCCACCGAGGTGGACTTTGCTACTCCGATCTAGTGACATTGCCAAACAATGAAGGATTTCCTGACGAGAGGACATCTTTATCTCCTTGTAGAATTAGGTGAAGGAGCAGATTCTTAGCAGAAAGACATTTGTGAAGATGCCAAGAGAAAAAGAAGGGGTTCCCAAGGCCCCGGCGCGTGGCTTGTGGTTGAATTGAATTAAACTTCAAACCATTACATCTACCAACTGGATTCAGAGTCAGAAGATGACTTTGAGTTCAGACTCCACCATTTACCGCCTTGAACTTGTTCAGGTTGGGAAATCTCTGTAAGCCACGATTTCAGAGACTTAAAGCTGGAGAAGACCTTAGATATCCTCTCGATCAACCCCCGCCCCCACATCTTACAGGTGAGCAACAGAGAGCCAGAGAAATGGAAGTGACTTGCCCAAGATCACATAGGTAATAATTAGCAGAGACAGGATTTGAACCCAGGCCATTTGACTCCCAACTCTGAATTCTTTCAATTGTGCCATGTTTCTTTATCTATAAAAAGAGGGGGGGGGGTCAGTCTAAAATCTTGAAGGTTTGTGAATTCATTATCTTTATTCCCCACCCCCTCAGCCCTCTCCTTTCTCTAAATTTGCTTCCCCCTTTCCTTTGACATTGCCACCATGTTGGTGAAGGCCTCATCTCCTCACACTTGGACTATTGCCAACAGCTGCTGGTGGGTCTGCCTGCCTCCAGGCTCTCCCCACTCCAGTCTATCCTCCACTCAACTGCCATATTGATCTTCCTCAAGCACAAAACTGACCATATCATACCTCTCCCAACACACATTCAGTAGTCAGTCGATAAACATTTATTAAGTACTTACTATGTGCCAGGCACTATGCTAAGCACTGGGGATAGAAAGAAAGGCAGAAGATAGTCCCCACTCTCAAGAAGCTCACAGTCTAATGGAGGATGACAACACATGTTGTTGTTGTTTGCCCTTCATTCTCAAAGAGGGCCAATGACATCAAGAGGGTGATGTCTTGATTTGCAAGTGAATTGGATTTAAGTGAGGCAGAGCTGTGCAAAGTCATCCGCCTCACTTTCTCTTCTAGCTAGAGTCCTGGGGCAAAACATAAGTCAAGACAATTGGCAATGGCCCCAGTATGACAAGACATAAACTAAAGAAACTAGAAAGGGGAGAGGGTGGGATGGCGGGATGGTACCCTGAACAGAGGCATGATGCATGACAGAGGAAGGCAGTGGAGTGGACAATGATGAGAGGGCTACCCTGATCACCCTCTTTAAATGGGGGATCTGGGAGGAGCTCGCCACTATCCTCCCTGCACCCTGTCCAATCAGAGGGAGAAGGGGGCCTTAGGAACAGGGGGTATTGAGAAGGGTGGGTTTCAGGGTTCACAACCTGGTATCTTCCTACCTCTTCAGTCTTCTTTCCTCCATATGCTCTACAATCCAGTCACACTGGCTTTCTTACTGTTCCTCTTACAAGACACTCCATCTCCTGACTGGCTGTCTTCCATGCCTCAATGCTCTCCCTCCTCGGCTCTGCTCCTTGATTCCCCAGGCTTCCTTCCTTCAAGAGTCTCAGTTTAAAATCCCACCTTCTACAAGAAGCCTTTCCTGGTACTCCTTAATTGTAATACATTCCCTTGGACACAACCTCTAATTTTCCCTGCATGGATCTAGTTTGTACCTGGTTAACCCCCATTAGACTTAGTGAGGTCTTTCAGAGCAGGAGTTGTGTTTATCTTTGCATCCCCAGCACTAAGTAAAATGCCCAGTGCATAGTACATGTCTGATAAATACTTTGGGACTGAACGAATCAAGGAATTAGAAAGAACTATACAGCTCATCTAGTCCAATTCAGTGTCAGATCTAGAGTCAGGAACACCTGAGTTCAAATCTGATCTCAGACACATACTAGTTGTGTGACCCTAGGCAAGTCACTTAACCTCTGTTTGCCTCATTTTCCTCAACTTTAAAGTGGGGATATTATAGCACCTATTTTACAGGGATGTTGCAAATATCAAAGAAGATAATAATTGTAAAGCATTTAGCACAGTGCCTAGTATATAGTAAACACTACATAAAAGTTTATTATTATTATTTTAAACATCCCTCAGTAGTTACCATTCAGCCTCCTGTTCAGAACCTTCTGTTAGTTATTACTTTATTCTCATATACTTTAGTATTGTTGTTATTATATATTTTATTATTCAGTTAAAGTCATTACTCTGACTGCCAGGGTTCCATGACTTTGGCACCAGCATGCCCAGTAGGAAACAGGAAAGGATTCCAAAGGTGTTGTTGGGGATTTAAACATTGCTGACCTTCCTAGAAGCTCAGAATTGAAAAATCTGAGAAGATCAGAGTTGTCAGCCCAATTAGCCCAACCCATATCTCACTGAGAATCTCTTCTATGGGAACCTCACCTAGTGGTCATCAGTCCTCCAAGGGAAGACTTCCTGGGAAGGGGAACCCACTACTTCCTAAAGCAGCCTCTTCCAGTTGTGGATGGCTCTTGTGATTGAGAGATATTTCCTTAATTAAATCTAAATCTCACCCAGTACTCCTCTCTGGTCAAGAAGGACAAAGCATATCCCTCTTCCATTTGATAGTCAATAAGCATTTTTAAATACCTGTGTACCAAGCACTGTCCTAGGTGCTGGGGATCCCAAGAAAGGCAAAGGACAATCCTTGCTCTCAAAGAGTTCACAGTCCAATGGGGGAGAAAACATGAAAACAACTAGGAAAGAAACAAGCACTTATCTATTTTTTCTCTCTTCTTTTCTTTTTAATAGTGTTTTATTTTTCCCAATTACACATCAAACCACTTTTTAGCATTCAGTTTTACAAGATTTTGATTTTCAAAATTTTCTCCTTCCCTCCCTCCCCTCCCTTCTTCCTAAAACAATAGGGAATTTGATATAGATTATACATGTGCTATCATGTAAAACATTTCCATAGTAGTCACAGTTGTGATAAAAGAAACAGATCAAAAGGGGGAAAAAAACACAAAAAAGAATAAAGTAAGTGAAAAAAGTATGCTTCAGTCTGCATTCAGAGTCCATCAGCATTTTCTTCCTCCCTTTCCTCTCTTCTTTCTTTCTCTTTCTTCCTTTTTTTATTCCTTTTCCCCTCTCTCCTTCCTTCCTCTCTTCCTTTCTCCTTCCTTTCCTTCCTTCATTTTTCTTTCTTTCCTCCTTCTTTCTTCCTTTCCCCTCCTTCCTTTCTTTGTTTTTCTTCCTCCTTTTCTTCCCTCCTTCATTTCTTTTTCTTTCTTTCTCTCCTCCCTTCTTTCTTTTTTTTCTTGCAATAGGTGTGGTTTTAACTATGTTACAATATCACTAGAATCTCAGGACTTAAGAGTTGGACAGAAACTCAGCGGTTGTCTAGTCCAGCCAATCCCTGAAAAGAATCCGTACTCAAAACTTATCTGAAATATCTGCATGTCAGTCTAATTTTATTTCTTCTTCAACTTATGCTGTAACTCAGAAATCTTCCATCTTCATTTCTGATCGTTCTCATTTTGACACCTCACATAAAGTGCCCATTGAAGTCAAGGCCAGGGGCTGTGGTATGGGGGAGGGAAATGAAGGTCATTGCTGACTGGGGAACCAGGGAAATCTTCACAGAGGAAACAGCAGTATCTGAAGCAAGAATGATCATGGCCTATGAAATCAGTGACATTTGGCAAGTCATTTAATCTCTCTGTCCCCTCCTCTGTAAAATGAAAGTGGTTTAACTAGATGAGCTCTAAGGTTCATTTCAGCTCTAAATGCTATGATCCTATGAGTCTATGAACCTAAGCTCATAAGAGGATTCAGGATTTGACCCCTGCTTGGCCTCTCCATGACTACTGGCAACCACCCAAGACCTCTATGGAAAGTTGTCTTGAGTTCCTTCATGTTGCTCAAAGTCCAGTGTCATTCTCTCATTTTAATTCTCCCCTCCCCCCGCCTACCCCCTGCACACACACACAGAGGAAAGAATGAAGATGGGCTTCCCAGGGTCCTTCTCCATCTTTCCACCTTTCAGGTGAAATGCAGAGAGGTTGAGCAATTTGCTCAGGCATCACACAGTGTGTTGGAAGGCAGGTGCTCAGATCCACAATCCACATGTTCCAACTGCCAAATCCATCTAGAACATAGAAAAATGGAAAGCCTGAGGAGTTGCAAGGTAATTCCTACCATATTCAGTTCCATAGCTTTGAAACTACAGCAGATCTGAGAAACCCACTTCTCACACAACATGAGAGTTTAGAGGGCCTTTACAACACTGGACAGCACAGTGGGAGAAAACAGAATGTTAGAAATAGAAGGAATCTTAGGACAAGGAATTTTAAAGGTGGGAGAGACCTTAGAACATACCCAAATCATTCTGGCTTTCATTGAATGGCCAATAACAGGCCCAGCCCAAGCCTCTATGGCACATAGTTTAGGTACTGATGGATTAGAATGAGTCTAAATAGCAATCGTTTTCTATTCTTGCCATTCCCACCTAAATTAATATCTTTGGGATGGTAAATTGGGCCACCTTTTTGCCTCAATTCTTACCTAGTCCTCAGTCATTGGATGGGCATGGTCTCAAACAAACTGAGACCTGGCAAAGACCTAAATTTTAAAAGGCAAAGGTCACCTACTGCATCCTGGGCCATCACCAATGCAGGCATTTAGGGTTAGGGTTAGGGTTAGAGTGGACTTCCATGACTTTAAAGGAGAAAGTAAGGCTGATGACTTTGCATAGCTCTGCCTCACATAAATCCAATTCACTCACAAGTCAAGACATCATGATTGTGATATCATCAGTCCTATTTAAGAATGAGCAATCACAGCATCAAGAATATCAGATGTCAGAGATGGGAGGAGCTTTAGAACAGGAAATGTCAAACTTGGGAGGGATTTGAGAACAGATAACAACATTTTTCCCCTAGTACTTTGTATTTTTTTCCACTCTTTGCATCATTTCTGATTCTTCTGGACTTGTCCTTTCCCCATTAGATTAAACTTTCCTTAAAGGCAGGGCCAGAATCACAACTGTCTTATGGCCTCAGTACATGTCACACTAACTTTGCTACAGAAGGAATTTAGTCTTTGTTAACTTGAATATTTTAGAATTCAAATATCAGAACTCTAAGGTCCTTATCATTGAACTGAGAAGCATTTATTAATTTCTTTCCATGTGTCAGGCTCTACTCTAAAAGCTGAGGATCCAAAGACAAAATGGAATAGTTCCTTCTCTCACAAAGTTTATTTTCTTTTTTTTCTTTTTAGTGAAGCAATTGGGGTTAAGTGACTTGCTCAGGGTCACACAAGTAGCAAGTGTCATGTGTCTGAGGCCAGATTTGAACTCAGGCCCTCCTGATTCCAAGGCTGGAGCTCTATCTACTGAGCCACCTAGCTTCCCCACAAAGTTTATTTTCTGATGAGGGAGATAACATCTACAATAATATACAAAATGAATGCATGGTAGCTTGGGGAGGAAGGAAGGGCCTTAGCAGCTGGTTGGATCGGGAAAGAATTCACATAGATGGTGTCATTTGAGCTGGGTCATTAAGAAAAACTGGGATTTTAAGAAGGTAGAAATGAGAAAAGCATGCATTCTTGTCTTGGGGGACAGACAATGCAAAGCCGCAGATATAGAAATGTAGTGTCAACATCATGTGTAAAGCGTAGTAAGTAGGTTTTCACTAAGGATGTACAAATACATTCTTAATCAATTTGGAAGGAGATTGAGTGCTTTGATAATTAGATGGGGACAGATGATGACCAGAAACACAGAAAGTGCCTTGTAATTGACTGAAAGAATGAGACATCTCTGGGTCTCAAATATAACAAAAAATCCAGTTTGGAATTGAACATTCCAAGCAGCAGTCCAGGCAAATGGTCATTGAATCCAATGGGAAAAGACTCCTGAAAAGGAATTGTCCTTGATGTGAAAGATCAAGTTTCTGTCCTTCCTCTGCCCTCCGCCCTTGACCAATGTGAATTTTGAAAAGTTGGAAGATCTGGAGTTTCTCTTGGTACCTATAGGAGGGTCTGCCAGAACTGAAGCTGTGTCCCTGAAGCAGTAGTAACTAGCATTAACATCTGGATCATGAACTGAGAGGCACATTAAGGACAAACTGGACATATTGGTGAAAGACACGTTCAGTAATCTACAAGGTAGCCAAGTCTCAAAGCTCAACAGAGAGTTAAGCCAATGGGGGATTTCATGAAGATTCCATCAAGGCAAAAGAGGACCTCCCATAACCAGAAGCTGTGATTTTCCCTTTGGACACAAGTATTCTCTAAGTTTGACCTGATTTCCCTAGGGACCTCATATGTGCAAGGGTAGAATGAGCCCTCAATCTGAGGGGATGTTTCTATAACAACCATCCTTGATATAACTCCCTAGAAAATACCCTTTTTCTAAAAGCTAGTTAACTGGATGGTTGTCATTGAGGAGCATACTGGTGGGGGCTTATGAGCAACAGTACTAGAAATTAACATCTCCCTCAAGGTTATCCTTAGACTCCTGAATGAGAGAGTAGCAATAGTTAAGTCACTACTTTGGGGACCTGGACCACTAGGATAAGTGGGAGATGAAGAAATAGTTCAGGAAAGAATGCTACACATATATTACCTCATTTTATCTCTTTTGAACAATATATAAGAAAACCAGAAAGGTAGGAAAGGTCCAAGTTGTCAAATCAAGTCAATAAACCTTTGTCAGTCATGTACCATGTGCCAGGTAGTATGTTCAGTGGAAGAGATACAATATAAGAGAAAAGACAATCTTTGCCCTCAAGAAACTTACATTATAATAGGGGAATTAATCACATAGGAGATGAAAATGGAGGGGTGCACACACAAGGTCATGGCAGTGAAGGCTGGAGAATGAAGAATGGCTGATCAGAATCTTTCCTCGAATGGTGGTTCTAAGAACTCACTACTAGGAGAAAGGAGCCTCAAGAGAGGAGGGAGACAACAGCTGCAAAGGTTTGGAATCTTGGGGATAAGAGGAACTTAGATCTATAATTGTAAGGGATCCCGAGACTATCTAGTACAACCTTCCCATTTTACAGATGAGAAAGCTGAGGTCCAGGGCAATTAAGGAATTTGCTCAAAGTTACAAAGTGAGTTAATGGTGGAGTTTGACTAGGACCCAGGTCTCTTCTCTTCTAGTCCAGTGCTCCTTCCATGGCACTGCTATAAGCAAACTGAATTTATCCACTCTGAGCTATTATAGGGGCCAAAGGGATAATTGCCACTGTGAAGACTTTGGAGGCATCTTGGTCCTATCCAGAAGTCTCTCCACACCTTTACATGCTCATTCAAGTTATTTGGGAGTTGGCATCATGGTACAGTTAAAACACCAAGATATCTAACCCTCTTAATAAGGTTTCCCTTACTTTTTTCCTCTGGGAAATAGATGACAATAATGCACATACCACAAATTTAGAGCAAAAACATCCACCCTTTGTAGGATCAAAGCAAACTGAGCTAGGAAATACCATTGAAATCTTCTGCTCTGATATTTCACAGATGTGAAAACTGAGAATCAGAGGTTAAGTGACTTGCCCAAGGTCATACAGATAATAAACAGCAGAGCCAGGATTCAAACCTAAAACCTTTGATTGCTTTCAAAACACAGAGCCCTTATTCAGTTGTAGGGTCAGCTCTATGGTGAGGCTTGGGGGGAGGGAGGCATTTTACCCTTTAATTCTCCTTTGAATTCTATTTTGAAGTTGACATCTTCCCAGCTTTTGAGATCCCCAAAGGTCTCATTACTCACTCATGGCAAGAAGCAAGGGATGTTTGGTGTTTGTGTTGTAATCAATGTTTTTAAATATTTCTGTAGCTGAAAACTGAAGGGGAGGGACAAGGAAGAATGAGGGAAAAGAAGGTCCCAACCTAACCATGTTATATGTGTGCCTGTCACTTGAAATGAGTTCTATTTTCAAATGTCATTAGCAATCTCCCTGCCCCATCTATTCCCCTCCCTCCTTTCTTCATCCCCTCTCTTTCTCTCCCTCTCTCCTTCCTTCTTTCTCTCTTTCTCACTCTCTTGCCCTCCCTCATTCCCTTTCTTCTCCTCCTCTTCCTTCTCCTTCTCTCTTTATCTCTCTTCTTCCACCCTCACTTATTCTACCTCCCTCATTTCCTCCAAACAAACCTTGCAGATGAAAACCAGCCTATGTCCCTCTCAGCAATTTACCATGAACATGCATTTGTGCTGCCTGAGTGAGAACACAGGGACCCTTTTGATGTGACTTCCTCCAGATCACTCTAATATTGCCATGCTGCATTTATCAGGGGCTATAGAACTCTAACCTATTTGGTGAGGAGGCAAAGAAATAATAAGTCAGGATTCCATTGCTCCTTCCCTGCTTCCCCTTACCTCCCCAACCCCACAGACAGCAGAATGTGAAATAGTTTGTGATTCTTAAAAAAATCTTTAAAATATGAAACAGATTCCAAAAAACAGTGCTACCTTATGCATACCCATAGCTGTGCCATGTGCACAAGTGTTAATATTTTCAGGATCTGAGTCACCTGAGGACTTTCTGCATGCTTAGCTACCATCAGCTTCAACTCCTGGTCTGACTCAATCCTGTTGATGCCACCATTAACTACCTGGGATTTGCCACACCAAAAGGACCTGCTATTCCGTTTGAATAGCACTTAAACACTTATAATTAGGTTTTACAAATCACCTGTCAAAGGATAAGAGATTTAGAGTTGGAAAGGGTCTAGTCCAAATTTCTCATTTTACAGATGAGGAAACTGAGACTCAGAGAGGTTGAATGACCTGCCCAATGTCCAAGTGCCAGAATAGGAATTCAAACCCAAGTCCTCTGACCCTAAATCCAGTGCTCTGTGGACTATGCTCTGTGGGAGCCTGAGTCCTTATGGAAAATCTCTAAGTCCTTATAGACTTTAGGGGTCAGTGAGTATAGAGGCTTGCCTCGGGATAAACACTCCCATGACTCTTTTCCTAGCTCTGTTTGTTATCATTTGTTGATTCTAAGTTCTCACTCATGCTTAGTCTTGAGGCCAGGTGACTGACTAGGGCAGATAATACTAAGAACTGGGCAGGGAAACAATAGATATGAAATTTGGCATTAAAACTACTTTCTCATGAGAAAATGAGGATCTTTAGCTGCTTAGATTGTTTATGTTATCAATTAGCGCTTGTAGATCATTTCTCATGGTACAAAGCTGTTTTCTATATAATCTAGTAACCTCTGAAAATAAACCAGTCTTATGAGCATCAGTTTCAGACTTGCCTAGCCCAACTTTTCTTTCTCCAGTTCTCCTTCCCCTTTTTCTTTTCACCGCTCTGTCGTACATTCATGCAGGCTGCTGGCAATGCTCCATGCTTCTTCAACTCAATATCCTTGGGAGGGAAGATAATGTAGCAGTTTGGAAAGGGAAGTAAGCAGAACCAGAAAACAATATACACAAAGAATATAAAACCACAAGAAAGAATGAGTACAAGTGGAGTGCTATGGGTGTGGAAAGTCACATACCCATCTCAGGCTCAGTACTTCCATGGGTTGATTTTACTTAAATTTTTCTCTCTTTTGTAAAGGAAGACTCACTAGAGTTTGTTGGTGCCAGGAGAGGGAGAAGAGAAATCTATCTAGAAATGCCTGATATAAAAGCAAAAGGCATCAAGAAAGCTTTGATTTAAAAATAATTGCTAGGCAAAGCAACATGGGATTGCAGATAGACCGTTTTAGCATCAGGATAACCGGGGTTCAAGTCTCTGACACAGGTGGGTATAGTTGGTAAGGTGTCTAGCTGAGAGTAGAGAAGACCTCTATTCAAATCCTACAAGAAATTCTTATTAGTTGTGTGACTCCAGACAAGTCACAATTTCCTCATCAGCAAAATGAGGAAGTTGGATTTACTGGCCTCCAAGGATCCTTCCAGATCTAAAGCCGTGCTCCTCTGACATCCTATGGCATCTCAGGACACCCAGGGTTTGGTGATCCTGCCTCTCAGTGCTCCTAACCATCATTGATCTGCATTGTTAGAGGAAACTTCCTCACTGAGAAGTCCCCCAAAAATGAAATCACAATACCAGAAACTAAACTTAAGACTATGCCAGCCTCCTTTCCCTCTCTACAGAGGTCAGGGGTCTGTGATTTTGTAATAACCCACTTCTCTCTCTTTGTTACAAAGTTTGGAAAGCTGGGGAGGTAGGGTGGATGGAGATATTTGGAAATGAAGGTGATTCAAAAGCTAAAACCACAGATACAAATAAGATTTTTTTTTACTTGTGCTAAATTTGAAGTTAAGGGACCTGGGTTCAAATCCTTGTTCTGCCACTGACTACCTGTATGACTTTCCAGAGTGAGGAACCTGATAAAAGTAATACACTTTGATGATTCCTAGCTCTTAGCTCAGTCACTCTAGACAAGTCATTTAACTCTCTAGACCTCAGTTTACAAGGCTGATAGATGGTGCAGTGGATAGAGTTCTGGGCCTGGTGTCAGCAGGATTCGAGTTCAAATCTAGTCTCAGACACTTTCTACTTGTGTGACCCTGTGCAAGTCATTCAACCTCTGTTCACCTCAGTTTCCTCAACTGTAAAAAAGGGGTCATAATAGCATTCACCTCCCAGAGCTGTTGTGAGAATCAAATGAGATAATATTTGTAAAGTACTTAGCATGGTGCCTGGCATATTTATTAAGTAGAAAATTGATAAATTATCTTTCCTTCCCCCATAAAATAAAGAAATTGGAACAAATGACTTCCTGCTATACAATCTATGATCCCATTATTCTAAGAGAGGTAGCCTCATCACTTGACAGATAAGGAAACTGAGGCTCAGAGATATGAATAGACTTGACCAGGGTCACAAGGCTAAGAACCAAGGAACCACAAAATTGTCCAGTGTCTATCTACCTTCTCATTCTGGAAGATTTCCCAACCTAACCTACCCAGGCCAAGAGAATGGATAAATGATTTCTCCATGTAAATCACTGTTGACTGCCCTAATCCAGCAGCCTGTAGACTTTTCAGTTTCAATAAAGCTGAGAAGCCTTTCTGAACTCATTAGGACCTTCTTTCCCAAAGGCTGGGTAAAGATGCCCCATCAACACCTCTTGGAAGGCAGACAGCTACAAAGAGAATGCTTGGAGACCAATTTTGCTGCTGTCCATTTAAATGAGTGCTGAAGGGCTCATGAGTCCCGGCGCTGCTCTCGGTTTCATCATCTGCCTTTCTGGTCCACTTAGGCCATTTGATTCATCTCTCTGATTTCATAAAAATAGCCCTTTTCCCAGTCCCCCATCAAGCTGAGAGACAGGCAGGAGCCCTCCACCTCTTAAAGCAGTCTAGTGCTTAATGAGTGGAGATCATCAATATCCCTTTTCCCCACGATTAGCATTTCAAAGTCAATTCCAAATCCCCAGCTGTCAGCATCTCCCAGGCTGGTAGAGAGATGTTATAAGACATGTTACACAAGCAGTGATGAAATCACACCACTGCTGGCCACCTGACTTTTCGGAAACTCAGCACCTTGGCTGAGGCCCCTTCCTCCTTCTGCTGACTCGATGCCAAAGGTTCAGATAAATTCTCTTACTTCTTTTTGGCCTGAGGGTGGGGGGGGGGTGAGAGAGAGCACTATCAAATCCAGGACCCCCGCCATATGAGGGTAAAAGAAAGACTCAGGGCCTTGAATCTTGGCAGGGTGGGGCATAGAAATAGGAATTTTCTTTGGAAAGATGAAAAGGAACTCAAGAACAGTAAAACTAGGAGGGACCTTACAGGAGAGAATATGAGGACTGGAAGGGGCCTTAAAGCTGGGAGGGGCCTTGGAACAGGGAACGTCAGAGCTGGGAGGGGCCTTAGAACAGGGCATGTCAGAACTGAGAGGGGCCTTAGAACAGGGCATGTCAGAGCTGGGAGGGGCCTTAGAACAGGGAATGTCAGAGCTGGGAGGGACTTTAGAACAGGGAATGTCAGAACTGGGAGGGGCCTTGGAACAGGGAATGTCAGAGCTGGGAGGGGCCTTAGAACAGGGAATGTCAGAACTGAGAGGGGCCTTAGAACAGGGCATGTCAGAACTGGGAGGGGCCTTAGAACAGGGAATGTCAGAACTGGAAGGGGCCTTAGAACAGGGAATGTCAGAACTGGGAGCGGCCTTAGGACAGGGAATGTCAGAGCTGAGAGGGGCCTTAGAACAGGGCATGTCAGAGCTGGGGGAACAGGAAATACTCCTAGGAGGACCACGAAAGAACCTTAGATGTCAAAGCTGTTAGAGACCTTGGAGATGAATGACTAGAACCTCTGCATTTTACTGAGGAGAAAAGAGAGACTCAAAGAGAGGAGGTTGTTTTGCCAAGGTCTCAGATTAGAATCCTTGAGTCCTAATACAGTGCGACATCCCTCAGCGGAACTTTGGCTTAGCTCTGTTGAGTGGACAACCATCTGAGAAGAATAATAGCTAACATCCATATAGAGCTTACTAGGTGCTAGGCACCATACTAAGCACACAAAAAATTTATTTTCTCATTTGATCTTCACAACTCTGGGAGGTAGGTGCTGTTTTGATCCCCATTTTACATGTGGGGAAATTGAGGCAAACAAAGGCTAAATGACTTTCCCAAGGTCACACAGTTGGTAATTGCCTAAAGTCAAATTTGAACTCAGGTCTTCCTGACTCCTAGTCCAGTGCTCTATCTACTGCTTCACCTCATTGCCATATTAGTGGTTTGAAGGCTCAATAATACATTTGACTTAAAGCATCAAAACAAGAATCTCCCCTCCCCTCCACATCCCCCTATATGCAGGAAGTGAGAAAATAGATAAGAAAATCAAGATAATAGGATCATCTACGTAGAAGTGACCTCTAAGGCCATCTAGCACAAACCCCTTCTTCTTGCCAATGAGAAAAGTGAGGCCTAGGATGGCTAAATGACTTAACCTAGGTCAAGCATATATAATAAAGCATCAAAGGTGGGATTTGAAGCCAAACCTTCTGATCCCAGAGCTAGCGCACACATTGTTCAAAGTGAAGTTTAGGGAAACACAGCAGAGTCATTACAATTTAATAAGGAGGGCAGGGCTGTTGAGATTATGTCCTAAATAATCTTCTGATGTTGGATGAAAACCGGAGATTAGCTTTGTTTGACTTGGTCCCAGCGGACAAAGCAAGGAACAACAAAGAGAAGTTGTATCCAGGTTAGATTCATATAGGAAAATGCCTTAACAATCAGTGTTCTCCCAAGGTGGGACAGACTGCCTCAGGAGGGCACAGTTAGCTCTTACTACAGGTCTTTGAGTAAAGGCCACATGACCAGTGAGGGATGTGGTGTGGAAGGCACAGCTCTAAATCTCTGATCCTCAGATTCATCATCCCAGTATGGACACCCACTCCTGGAAAAATACTTTCAAGACTATGGTTTTCAATGATAATCACAAAATCACAAAGTTAGAACTAGATGGAACCTTAGAGATCATGTAGTCCAAACTCCTCATTTTGCAGATGGGAAAACTGAGTCAGAGAGAGGGGAGGTGTTTCATCCAAGGTGACCCAGAGAGTAAGTGGTAGTGTCAGGCTGGTGAATTTAGGGTTAGAGCTCCTACTGGTTCAGCTCACAACATACCTTCGCACTCTGTGAAATTCTTGTTCATTTCTTGGCACAGATCCCCCGTAACAGATCTAGACAATAATTTCTATTTTTATTACAGTAATCCTCTGCTAAAGTCTGACTCTGATGACTCCTTACGACATGGAAGTGACCCAACACTCTTGAAGGTTATGCTAGTTGCTCAAGCATATGCTCTATTAAGAACCATGGTGCAGTGGAAAGAGCACCAACCCTGCAATCAGAGGATATGGGTTCGACTCCCACCAGTGAGGCTTGCTAGCTGTGTGACCCTGGGCAATTCAAGCAACCTCTCCCCCTTTCTAAAATGAGGGGGTTGGACAAAGGAGCCTCTGGGATCCCTTCTAGCTCAAGAGCTATGTGGTCCCATAGCAGACTACCTGTTATTCCAAGACAACTTACATAAGTCCAGAAGTATTTGTCACCTCATTAGTCACTCAAACTTTCAAAGACCACCTACCATGTTGTAAAGGGATTCGTCATCTCTATTGAGAAAGATAGGGTTCAACAAAGTGAAACCAGAGATGTTGCACAAAGGGTACTAACACAAGCATGGCTTTCATTTCTACAGGACTTCATGCTTTGTATCGCCACTTCATTTGGTAATACTCCTGGTTACTATTGATGCAGTGCTAATATATGTGTTTGTGTATGTGTAAAATTTCATTTGATCCTCACAATGACTCACTAATGTAGGTGCTAGGGGTAAGCTGAGGTTGAGGGAGATTAAATAACTTGTCCAAGGTCACATAACCAGTAAACATCTAAGGCAAAACTCAGACATAGGTATTTTCTGAATCCAAATCTAGCTGCTTAATAGGATTCCCATGAGGTAGGCAGGGATGGAGTGTTGGGCTATGAAAGGAGAAGGGGAAGGAAGAGGAGGAACAGGAAGTAGAGGAGGAACCAGACAGAAAGATGAAGAGGAAAAGGAAGAAGCAGGAGGACGAGGATTTGAGCTTCATTTTTCTCATCTAAAAATGAAGAGGTTGACCAGGTGGCCTGCGAGGTCTCTTCCAGAATGTCCTATGATTCTACCAGACTTAGCCACCCTCACACTCCAATTCTGTCTCTGAGTTTTCTTGAGACAGCTAGTTAGTTGGCATAGTGGATAGATTTGGATCAGGTCTAAAAGACCTGAGTTCAAATAATGCCTCAGAAACTTCCTAGTTGTGTGACAAATCACTTCACCTCTCCAAGCCTCAGTTTCCTCATCTGGAATATTGGAATAATAATAGAACCTTACTCATAGGATTGTTATGAGGATCAAAAGGCATGATTTGTGCGAAGGCTGTTGCAAACCTCAAAAGCACTGTATACATTTGAACTATTATTATTTTCTTCCTCATTTTACAGATGAGGAATCAGCTTCAGAAGGGCAAAAAGGCATTTATAGCAGTCAGTTGGTAGGGCTGACACTTGAATTCTGCAATCCTGGCTCCTATATCACACCAGTCCTCTCCTCTACTGGGCAGTCCATTGTGGGGCTTTTTTAAGGTGCCCTCAGAACATCCCATCATTATCACCCTCACTGGTCAGAGGGTAAACAGCCAGGGAATAGCTGCAACTTTCAGCACTACTTCCCATTCTATTTTCTAAACCATTCCCCCAAAAGTACACTCTGTATCCACTGGCTACAGAGAAGACACATGGGGCAGAAGAAGCACAGGGCAGATTTCTTTTCTCAAGAGGATGGACTTCCTTCATCCCGTCTCTTTTAAATCTATCTTGCTCCACTTAAATGTCAATACTTTATTAAATCATTTTGGAAACTGGGGAAAAAGCTGTTTGGGTCCCACCCCCTTTGCAGCAGATGTCAAAAGAAAACATGATTCATTTTCAGCACATTTTGATAAAAAAAAAAAAACTAGGACAACTACATCTGTTCCAATTCATTGCAGAGGGGAAGGAAGTAGCCCCCGGCATTGCCCAGGGTGGTTTCATATTTTTCTAGGATTTGCTCCTTCTTCTATCCCTTAATCGCCCTTTCTTATGCTCACCCACTCCCCCCATACCATACTTCAAATGGGTCAATTTTTCATTATCCCTTGTACCCAACACTCCATCTATTGTTTACATACCTTTGAAAAGGCTGTCTCTCTCACCTGGAATCCTCCCCTTCTCACCTCCACCTCCTAGAAACATTACGTTATTTCATAGCACAGTCCAGGTGCCATTTTCTACAAGGGGCCTTTCCTGATCCCCCTATTGGCTAGTGTACACTCCCCAATCCCCAAACTGCTCTGTATTTACTCTGTATATTTTTATATATTCAACTGTAAGCCAGGAACAATAATAGCACCAGAAGCCAGAGTCCAGCTAGAGATCTCAGTTCCAAGACCACTAGGGAGAACTTGACCTGTGAGCACATTTAGGGAATGAACTAACAGACTAGATGAAGGTAAGATGAAATGCAGTGGTCATAAATGTCACTGAGACAACAAACATCTAAGTGTTTATATGTGCCAAACACTGCAAAGTCTCAACACTTGTATTCAAAATATCACCTTTAAAAAGTGCAAGATGGGGGAGGTATGGTTAGATAAATGATCTGAAAAAGATCTGGGATTTTATTGGACCACAAGCTTATTATTAGGGCAGCTAGGTGGTGCAGTAGTTAGAGTGCCAGGTCTACAGTCAGGAAGACCTGAGTTCAAATCCAGCCTCAGACACTAGCTATGTGACGCTGGGCAATCATTTAACCCTATTGGCCTCAGTTTCCTCATATGTCAAATGAGCTGGAGAAGGAAATGGCAAGCCACTGCAGCATCTTTGCCAGAAAACCCTAAAGGGGGTCATGAAGAGTCAAATATGACTGAAAGAATTGAACAGCACAAAACACAAGGTTTTTGCAGGGACCAAATGAGTTAACATATGTAAAGAATTTGGTGAACCTTCAATGTTAGCCATTGTTGATGCTGCTGTTATATTCTTTCCTGCATACATGTTGTTTCTTCCTTTCCTGCCCCTACTGTAGAATGTAAGCCCCTTGAGGCCAGGGACTGTTTTTGGTCTTTTATTGTGTTCTAGAAACAAAAGAAGAGGGAGATGCGATGTTCTTTACAGGGAACAACAAGTTGGCTATTTGGACCAGGAAGTAAAGTGTGTAAGAGAGAGTAATGCCAAATAAATGCCAGCCAACTAATACAATCACCAAGCATTTATCAAGTGCCAATTTTGAGGCAGGCACTGTGGAAAGTGCTAGAGATAGAAAAACAAAAATAGAAGTCCATGATCTCAAAGAACTTACATTCCATTGGGGAAACTGGTGCATGTGTATATTGATATGTATATATGTATACATGTATATGTGTATATGCATGTGTATAATATGTACACACACATATATATGTATATACATGTGTATATTATGCACACATACACACCCACATATGTCCTAAAATGTTTGGACCACACATGTCATTTCATCAATGTAGGGAGCTCCCAATGCAGAAACTCTCTGTACCAATATTATTGACAGCTGTTTTTCCACTACCAACAACAGGACAGTTACCCCCTGAGGAAGAGACACCAGGTGGCTTCCGCTAGGTAAGCCTAACCATTGCTACCATCTCTACCACAATATCTCTCCCCTCCTGAGCTCAAGGAGCTTGGTAGTATTAGTGCCCTTCAGACCACTGGCTATGCTTTTCCATCTATCCATCTCATTCATCTATCCATCCATCCATCCATTCATGGATTCATCCACTGGGGCTCTAGAAATTTCAGTGACTTGTTTTCTATGTGTAGGAGAAGAAGGATTAGAACTCAGATGTTCCTAATTCCGAGGCCAGCCCACCATCTATTATAGGCATCTGTGTGGTTTAGTTGATAGAGTGATGGACCTGGAGTCGGAAAGACCTGATTCAAATTTGACCTCACATACTAATTATGTGATTCTGGGCAAGTCACTTAACCTGTCTGTTTCAGTTTTCCTCACATGTAAAATGGGGATAATAATAGCACTTACCTCTCAGGTTTTTCACGAGGATCAAATGAGATAATATTTGTAAAGTGCTTTACAAATCTTAAATTGCTCTATAAATGCTAGGGTTACACAGGTAGTAAGTGTCTGAGGCCAGATTTGAACTCATGAAGATGAGTCTCCCTGACCGGATGCTCAGCAATCTATCCACTGCAGTGCCCCTTAGTTGCCCTATCTGCCTTCATACATGTAAGGCTAGGTTTTCTCCACTATGTGGACTAGACAACTTCTAAGCTTCTTTACACTCTAAATCTGTGCTCCAGGATCATTTTTTCCCTGCCTCTTCTTTCCAAGACTCAACATCAAACATATAGTAATAGTTTAAGAAGGAACTTGAGATATCATCTTGTCCAATCCCCTGATTTTATAGATGAGCAAACTGAGGCCCCTGAGGGGTCAAGTGGCCTGCCAAAATCTGTCTCTTTGCTGATAATGACAATAATAGTTAGCACTTACATAACACTTTAGGATTTGCAGAGCACTTTACATAACTTTTTCCCCTTTAATACAACAACCCTGGGAGGTAATAAAGAAGTGGAATAAATAATAAAATAAACAAATAAAGGAGTGGAAGTCAGAAAGACCTAAGTCAGATATGCACTGGCTTTGCGACTCTGTGCAAGTCACTTGTAGCCTCTGTCTGCATCAGTTTCCACATCTGTATAATCAGGATAATATAATCTATTTCAAAGGGTTGTTTTGAAGATCAAATGAGTTAACAGACCTAAGGAGCTTTGTAAACTCAGAACCCTATAAAAATGCTAGCCATCATTATTATGGGTACTATTCTTGTCCCCATTTTACAGTTGAGGAAACTAAGGCACACAAGTGACTTGCCCAGAGTCATATAGTGTCAGAGAAGTCTTTCTGAGATTCCACATCCAGCAGTCTATCCACTTCTCCCCGTAAAACGTATACAATGCATGTTCATTGAGAGCAAAGAGTTTCATCCTTTTTGTATTCCCATCTCTTAGCATAGTGCCTGGCAGCCACAGGTGCTTAATATAGGCTTATGGATTGATTAACTTGAAATTTCTCCCCTCCTACTTCTGTTCCCAAGGTCAGATTTATTTGTTTGTTGTCAAGTCATTTCAGGCATGTCTGACTCTTTGTGATGCCATTCTGGGCTTGGAGTGGTTTGCCATTTCCCTCTCTGGCTCATTTTACAAGTGAGGAAACTGAGGCAAATCGGGTTAAGTGACTTGCCCAAGAACACACAGCTAGTAAGTGTGTGAGTCTGGATTTGAACTCAGGAAGATGAGTCTTCCTGATTTCAAGCCTAGTGCTCTATCCACTGCACCACCTGGTTACCTAATCCCTGCTGCGATATAGGGGCCCCCCCACCAATGACTTTAGTGCACTTCATCTCAGCCCAGGTTCTACTGGCCTCCCTAGTCCTCCTTTTTTGGCGCTCCTATAAGAATTCTGCTGCCAAGAACATCGAGGGAACTTCTCTGCCTTTCTTTAATTAGATTAAAAGATCTATCGTGGATGTGGAAACCAGAGATGTATAATCCTTGGGAGAAGGCTGTGTTAAGTAGAGGCTCTAGCCAAGCTGCTCAGGAGTAGCTGTTGGGTTGCTAAAGGCAAAAAGCATTTGTAGGAAGGCTATAAACCATTTTTCCCCTAGTGCAAAAGTGTAGGTATATGGTTTTAAACAGCCTGATGTGAAATGCAAGAGAATGTTTTGTTGTATCCTCAGCACCTAGCACAGTGACTGTCACAGTAGGTGCTTAATAAATACTTATTAGGTTGAATCCAATTTCAGTCCATTGGGGATGACTAGAACTCTGCATTTCATCTTCTTATTCTCTTTCATCTTTAATCTCTCCCGAATGAGATGTTTGTAAAAAGCACTTAGCATAGTACCTAGCACATAATAGGTCTATATAAATGCTGATCCCCTTTCCTCCTGCCCCTTCCCCTTTCTCCTTCTGATAGATCAGAAGGTCTTAACCTGGACTACATGAACTTGGTCCTGGTTTTGTCATAAATAAAATTTATAGCAGAATTTCAATATAATTGCTTCCTTTTGTAATCTTATATGTTTTGTTCTATGTGTTTAAAAACATTATTCTTAGAAGGGGTCATCAGGCTTCATCAGACTGCCTAAGAGGACCAGGACACCAAGAAAGGGAAGAACCTTTGCAATTCACTCTTCTCTAAAAACCAAACCAAACCAATTCTTCACTCAATCCTACTTTCCCCTTCACTCTCTCTCTCTCTCTCTCTCTCTCTCTCTCTCTCTCTCTCTCTCTCTCTCTCTCTCTCTCCATTCCTCTCCCACTCTCTCTCTCCCTCCCTCTCTTCCTCTCCCTCTCTTTTCTCTCTCTTCTCTCTCCCATGCACTCTGTATCTATCTCTTCCCTTTGTTTCTCTCTTCTCCTATTCCTTTCCCCTCTCTGTCTCACAATATGAGAGAATAAAAATTGAGAAATTACTCGATATGGGAAATAATATGGCATTCATGTACTTTCCCTTGCGGCCTCCTCTCCTGATTATCTTTCTCTTTTCTTTCTCCAACACTTCCCAGAAGCCTTCTTGCCCTAGAAGATCCCTCTGCCCCTGAGGTCCCTTCCTCTGATTGGTTAGCTCCTCCTAGACACTCCATTTTCATTTCAAGGAAAGTACTCAGGCCAGCCAAGTTCACTCCTGTATTGCTCCTCTCATGGCTCTGGATTTCTGACTCTCTTCCCCTTCCCCTACCTTTTCAACTTCCAGTTATCTTCCCCATTAGAATGCAGTCTCCTTGAAGGCAAGGACTATCTTTCTTTTGGCTTGTGTTTATGTTTCCAGCTCTCATCACAGTGCCTGATACATGGTAAATGCTTAATAACTACTTGCTGTTGGCTTGTTGATAGAGACAGGTTTAAAGTCAGGAAGACTGGGTTCATTTTCCACAACTGACATCTATTGGTGTCACTTTATTTAGGCAGAAGGAATTTTCTCAGTGGGAGTTCTCTTATCAATGAAATCACAAGCCTAGCTCCTACCCCAGAAAACTCAGTTAAGGAAATTCATTCCTATGAAATTGGAAATAAACCCTCAATTGGAGTATCACTTTCAAAGAGCCTAAGTATGTCTTGGCTTGAAATTGGAGAAAATGTCCTAACAATTAGAGTTCTCCCCCAAATTGTAATGAGCTCACTTGAGAAGGAAGAGCTGGAGTTCTTGCAGCAGGGACTGAGTGAATGACCACTTTTCTAGAATGTTGTGAAAGGGGGAGTTAGGTTCAATGTAGGTTAGACCAGATGGCCACAAGTCTTGATCAGCTCTGAGATTGAAGAGTTTAACTGTCCCATAAATCTTCCTCTAGGCTCCCATATGTGATGACCCCTTCTCCACCCTGGATGACTGGGCTTTCCATGAGTCATTCGGTATGTTCTAGCCAGAATGAGGAAATCTGCTCTTTCCTTTCACAGACTAAGCAGTTGAGAGAGAGAGACAGAGACAGACAGAGAGAGAAGAGAGAGACAGGGAGAGAAACAGAGCTGATATCATTAGGTTAATGATTCTCTCTAACTTATTCTCCATCCAGCCCAGTTAATCCAGAGAATGGAACATTAATGCCAATAGCACAATCAACTGTCGTTACACAATAACCCAGGATCAGTTAAATTCATAAAGCAGAGTTCCCTAACAGGAAATCTTTATTGGTGCTGAATCCCCATCTGCTACTCTCCCACAGAGAATGTTTTAGGCTTATGTTGGGACCTTTGCCACCAGACCTCAGGGCTTCTGAATAACAGACACCAACCCCCTCCCCAGCACCACTGAAAATCCTGACTGGGGGATGATTTCCGTCTCATTTCATTCCAGTCTGTTACTTTTCATTTACCACTGACATCTGATTTATTTATCTGTTTATGAAGCAAGCAGCTTAGCTCAGAGCCACAGGGATGTGCAGTTGATCAAATACCATCACGCACGGCATCTTTCTCCATCCTGAATTTTTATGCCGTCATTACTTAACAAAATAGAATTAAGTTGGGCAAGCAAGCTCCTGCATTATGCATCTCCTCATTTTATTCTCCTTTAGGCTCCTGCCGTCTGCCTTATTAAGTCATGAGGTGTGCTGAGGAAAGGTGGTTTTATCTTCACGAGTTTGAGAAGCCTTGTGGTATAATGGTTAGGGCACAGGGCTTGGCGTTAGGAAGACCTGCTTGGTTTTGAATACTACCTTGGACAGCTACTGGCTCTGTGGCCATGGACAAATAGCTTAGCTTCTCTGAACATCTTCCTGCTATAAAAGTAATATATCTAGTATCTGCCTTACAGGGTGAGGCTCAATTTATCAACAATCATCAATTAAGGGCCTGCAGTATACCAGCACTTTGTTAGATCCTGGGGATACAAAAACAAGCCTTCAAGGAAACATATTTACAGACTGATTGTATGTGTATATAGATACAGACATAGATAGATAGATAGATAGATAGAAGATAGATAGATAGATAGATAGATAGATAGATAGATAGATAGGTATACATTGTATATATACATATATAGGACATGTAGGTAGTACAGTGGACAGAACACTGTGCCTGGAGCACTGGACCTGAGTTCAAATCCAGCTTCAGATATTTACTACCTCTGTGAACTTTGGACAAGTCACTTCACCTTGTTTGCCTCAGTTTCCTCATCTGTAAAATGGAGAAGGAAATGGCAAACCACTCTCTGCCTAGAAAACCCCAAATGGGACCACAAGGAGTCAGATATGACTGAAACCACTAAACAATAACTATATACATGCATGTGCATATATGTGTGTGGATAGATTTCTGTTTGTCCTTCATTCTCAAAGAGGACCATGACATGAGGGAGGTGATGTCATGACATGCAAGTGAATTGGATATAAGTGAGAGAGGGCTGTGCAAAGTTACTAGCTTCATTTTTTCCTCCAGCGCCATCTGGGTCCAGTGACCAGATATGGATCAGGACAACTGGAGATGGTCCAGGAAGCAATGGAGGACCTTGGCCTTTTCAAGTTAAGGTTTTTAACAGGTCTGTTTGACTGAGGCAGCACCCATTCAATGATTAAGGCTTCATATTTAAAAAGAGGCAAAGAATGGTTTTTTTAAAAATAGATCTAGGGGGCAGCTAGGTGGTGCAGTGGATAGAGCACCAGCCCTGGATTCAGGAGGACCTGAGTTCAAATCCGGCCTCAGATACATAACACTTATTGGCTGTGTAACCCTGAGCAAGTCACTTAACCCCATTGCTTAGCCAAAAAAAAATTAGACCTAGGCAGAGAAGAACCTCAGGGTTTCTGGCAAAAACAGAAATAATTATTATTTACATTCATTCTGAACTGATCAGGGCTCAAACAGTGACCAAGTAGGGCCTAGTCCAAGACTAGAGTGATTTGGGGTTAAGAAAAAGATGAACAGCAACCACTGTGAGTAGAGAAGGAGTTGCCCACTAGGGACCAAACTTCCAGTTGAGCAACACAGATTTCCTTCTTTTTCTTCCTTCCTTTCTTTCTTTCTTTCTTTCTTTCTTTCTTTCTTTCTTTCTTTCTTTCTTTCTTTCTTTCTTTCTTTTGTTTGCTCATTCTTTCTTTCATTCTTTCTTTCCTTCCTTCTTTCCTTCTTTCTTTTTGTCTGTCTGTCTTTCTGTCTGTATTTCGTTTCTTTTTTTTCTCTCCACGTAGGGTATCACACCCTTACCTGCCAGCGCTCTGCCTAAAGGGAATGTAAATTTTAGTCTCTGAACCTTAGTTGTTTTGGTAGATAGATTATAAATTTAAAATACATACAAGATAAATTAAATAGGATTTTGACACAGGGAAGAGACTAACAATGGAAGCTGAGCTGAGACTTGAAGGGATCTAAGGATTCTAAGAGGAAGAGGAAAGAGAGAGCCTTCCACATACGGGGCACAGCAAGTCCAAAGGCATGGAGGTGGCAGATGAAGGAAATAGCAAATAGGTCAATTTGGATGTATCATAGAATTAGTGAGGAGGAAAGCAAATGTGGAATCAACCTGGAAAAATAGGCTGGAGTCACACTGCAAAGTAAGAGAATATATGGAAATTGCTTTGAAAAGTGTTAAGTTTTGTATACATCAGTTGTTATTATGATTAGAAAGTTGTTTCCTCACTCTAACCCATACATGCTTGGCAAGGCTCATGGGAGGGACTCAGTTTTCATGGCATTTAGGCAGCTAAATGAAACGATAACTCAGTGATCATCAAACTTCCAGGGGCATGGCAGAGGTAGCCCATATTAGTTTTCATGAGCCAATTGTTAAATTTTCAGTGTGAGCCTTCACACTTTGAAAATCAGCAAATGCTACAAATCAAGGCTTGTTTTTTAGTTCTGTTAATTGTCTAGACTTAAGAAAGCAATGGAGAACATGTTAATAAATCATATTAAACTTAAATGTGTATCATAAGTACATCCCCCCCCCAAAGAGAGCCAGTTGTTACACATTTACCAGTATACCACTGGGAATACTTAATTTCAACACTACAAGTGTCAATAAATCAACAAGTATTTGTTAAGCTCCTACTATGTGTTGAGCACTAGAGATGCAAAAACTGAAAAGAAAGAGTCCCTGCCCTCAGGAATCTTGCATTCTTGGGAAGAAGACCACCTGCACACACATAAAGATACGATTCCATTAAGTTGGATCATTGTTCCAGGACACCGAGTCTCTGGGTTTTGCTTCCCTTTGTAACCAAGCTGGTGATGAGCCTCCAAGAACTTAGCCAAGTTGGTCTTTGAATGTCAGACCATTTTCCGGTCAAGAGTATAATAGTAATTACATTTTGTGGTTGGAAAATTCACGCGAGCTCCTGGGGAAGGAGCCCCATAAATCATATTAAACTATAAGTGACTAATACAAGAACATTGTATACATCAGTACTTTTGATCTTTGCAACAATGCTGTGAGATATAACTACAGGTATAGATCATAGATTTAGAGCCAAAAGGGACCTTGGATGTCATTGAGTCCATCATTTTACAGATGAGGAAACTGAGGCCCAAAGAAGTTAAAAGACTTGTCTGGTCTCTTATCTAGAAAGTATCTGCAGTGGGATTTGAACCTAGGACTTCCTGACTCTAAGTCCACTAGTCTATCCGATAGAAGATACTGCTTCTCCCCATTTTACAGCTGGTAAAACTAAAACTGAATAAATGCTTAAGTTACTTGCTAAGGGCTATCCAGCTAGTGAATGTCTGAGGAGGATTTTAACCCAGATCTTCTGATTAACAGTCCATGGCTGTAGCCTCTAATCCCACACTGCGGTCATCTCCTTGAGGAAAGGTTTAGATTCCAAATCCAGTTTTTATTGCAGAATGAAAGAGAAGGAGGGGTGAGGCAGAGGCCCTTGTTGGGGACATTAATAGACCAAGAGCAGAGGGTCCGACCAGATGTGTTTCTTGTCTTCCCTTCACTGGGGTCACAGGGTCTGAGAATGAGTTGCTGCTGCTCACCCCGAAGATGCTCAGGAGGCGTCAAAGCCTCCATCCCAGAGAAGCCCAGAGGAGGAGATCCAGAGATCCTTCCAGCTAAAGATGGACCAGGGGAAGGAGGGGAAGAGGTGGACACAGTGACAAAGGGGGAGGAACCCTGAAACACCCCACAGGGGGTCCCTGGACAACTCAACATCTTCTAGTTCATTAGTTCTACTAGTCATGTTTTGGCTTGGCAGACATTATAATCTCCAGTTCCCTTCTCCACCTACCCTAGCTGAAAAGAGAACAATTCCTGATGTTTATATTGACTATGGCCTGGGCTTGGTCTTATGTGGGTTGGTGTGTCTCAGCAAGTCAAGGAATAGCAAACATCCTGGGCCACACACATCTGATGAACCATCCGCTCACATAATCACATTCCTGCCCAAAACACAGAGCCTCCATTGTCAGCCTAGAAACTTGGAATTCAGTTTGCCACAGATTAAATTATATTAGATTAAGCATTTATGAAGGGTTTACTATGTATCAGGTACTGTGCTCAACTCTGAGGATGCAAAAATAAAGGAACCAAGAGGTCCATTTATCATCTCATCTTTGAATGTGGAAAGTCAACATATCAAGGAAGACTTGAAGGTGGGGGAGGGCTCTGCAGGTATCTGACCAGAGCAAGCGAACCAAATTCAGTTGGAACAGACTGGAGATTGATCCAAAAGGGAAGCAAGATGGGGAAGGAAATGAGGAGGATTTGGTAATAGGAGGCCTCCTGGAAAGACTGGCTCTTCCAAAATTATATTAGGATGAATTTGAGGAGAGGACAAAGTTTAGCACAGTGTAGTGAAAAGAGCACAGGACTCTACATGAAGAGATGTTGACTCAAGTCTTGTCTCTGACACTTGGGGTGCATGTCACCTTGTGCAAATCATTTCAGCTTCCTCAGTTTTCTCATACATAAAAGGAGGGAGCTGGACAAAAGGACTTCTCTGATCTCTTCTGGTTCTGACCTTCCTTGTTCTAAGGCCCCTTCCAACCCTGACATTCTCTGTTCTAAGGTCCTTCCCAGCTCATACATTGCCTGTTCTAAACCCCCTCCCAGCTCTGACACTTTGAGGTTCTATGTGATACCTCTCCACCAGGTTCCAGCAGCCTTCTCACCTTGGAAGATCCTACCCCATGGCCCCATTCTCTGACTGGTCAGTTCTTCCTGTAATGTCTTTATAAGGAAAGTGCCCAGGTGAGCATGTTAACTCCTTCATTCCTCTCCGACCTCCACTCCTGTTTCTAAAGACTTCTTTCTCCATCCTTTGGGCACCTTCTTCCCCCTACTTTTCTGTTCCCTTTATGTGTCTTCCCCCCATTAGAACATAAGCTCCTTGAGGGCAGGCATTGCCTTTCTTTCTACTTGTATTCCCAGAGCTTAGCACAGGGGCTGGCACAAATGCTGGTTAACTTGACTTGAGAATTTAATGACCTAAAACCCAATAATAACCCCTGAGATCCATACCAGTAGTTTCTATCTTGATTGAGTTCCATTCTTGGTTGGGCTGAGCTATTCAGGAAGCCTACCTTAAAAATAGATGAGCAGAAAGTAATTATTCACCACATGACAAGAGGTGTCTCGCTCTTCAGAAATGTTCCCCACAGGGTTCCTTTAAATATTGAGCTTCTGAGTGCAGCTAAGAGTATGTTAGAAGTCATTGCTTGGCAGAGACTTGGGTTGGACAGCAGAAAAAAGCCAGCTAACGTTTGGGGAGCCTCGACTCATTGGAGATCAATGAGAAATAAAACAAGACAACTCTGGAATGTTAATGTTAGTCAGTGAGGAAAGAATAAAGAGCATGAAAGGCACCTCTGTAATGGAAAGACCATCGACTTTGGAGTGGAATGAATGCCCTCCGATGGTAGGAGGATGTCTGTCACTGAGAGCCTTGTGGATATTGGAGGGAGATCATAGTTTCCTAGCTACATGGTTAAAAGGGACATCAGAGGCTCTCCAGGCCAAACCCCCTCATTTTACAGATGAGGAAACTGAGGAAGTTTCCCCAAATTGGAAGTGACCTGCCCACCATCAAAAATAGGTCATAGATCTGGAGCTGGAAGGTCCTCTAATCTCATTTTATAGATGTGGAAACTGAGGCCTGCCAAGGTTAAGTGACCTCTCCAAGCTTATACATAGGATAATAGATCTAGAAGGAACCTCAGAGGTCATCTAATCCAACCCCTCATTTTATAAGGAAGGAAGTTAAGGCCCACTGGAGTTGTGTCCAAGGTCACATGGTTAAATTTCAGGGGAAGATTTGAACCCAGGGCCCTTGATTCTAGAGGCAGCTAGCTGGCACAATGCATTGAGAACTAGACCTGGCAATCAAATCTTTCCTCAGGCTTTTACTAGAGGTATGTTCCAGGTCATATCTCTTAGCCTCAGATTCCTCGTCTGTAAAGTGGGTTGTCGTGAAGACAAAATGAGATAATATGTGTAGGGGGCTTTGCAAACTTTAAAGTACTAACTATTGTTGCTATTCCTATTCAGGCACAGTTTCATTTATTCAAAAAGCATTTTTATGTGCCTACTACGTGCAAAGTTCTATGTTAAGAGCTCAGAACACAGTTAGAAAATGACCACATGGCCTCTGAGATTCTGTAATTCTAACATTCTTTCTGTCAATGGCATCCTTCCAGGCCCCCAGGACTGTACCCCCAGCATTCTCCTCAGTTCCTCACACTCCCTCCCCCTCTACTTTTCCAATAAGGTACCAACTCTTGCCATTTCTACATCCACAAAGCCTGTGTGAATAGAAAGAAAGGGACCAGTGCAAAAGATGGCAGCTAAGTTAAGAACCTGAGAGACTAGAAGAATGTGCTGGAGCCAGCTCTTACCTGACCTAAGGAACTGATGGTTAAATTTCCAACATGGGCATTTACACTTTGGAAACTGACAAACATTACAAATCAAAATTGTGGGGGTTTTTTAGCTTCAAATTCTCCCTCTTCCTCTATTCCCCCCCCCCACTGAGAAGGCAAGAAATAATGTACCCGTTATACAGGTGATACCATGCAAAACATTTCCACATCAGCCATATTGATTTTAAAAAAGGAAAAGAAGGTGAAAAACAACATGCTTCAATCTGCATTTGGAGTTCATTGTTCAAATCAGGGCTTAATTTATTATTTTGTTGATTGTCTTGACTCATGAAATCGATGGAGAAAATGTTAATGCAGATTATGAACTTAAAGTTGTATAGTGTACTCTTTCTATTTTTGGAGAGCTGGTTTTTAAATATTTCCTAGCAAATAACTGGTTGGAAGGGATATGAGAGACCAATCCATACCTGCAAGAGAATCCCCACTGCTCATTGGCAATTAGTCAGAAATAAAACAAGACAGCTCTGGTTTGTTAGTGTTCATCCACAGGAAAAGAGTAAAGTGCATAAAAGGCAGCTTTGGAATGGAAAGACCGCTGACAACATCCATAATAGGTGGACACAGCCTCTGGTTAAAGACCTCCATTCTCAAGGAGCTCACTACCTCTAGGCAGCCCATCCCACTCTGAGAGAATCTGAGTTCTTTCGTTTGTTTGTTTATTAATTTATTTTGATTCATCAACAAGCACTTCCATAAGCTTTTGAGTTTAAAATTTTTCTCCCTCTCCTTCCTCACCTCCCTCCCCCAAGACAGAACACATCTGATATAGGACAGCCTAATTTCTAAGAAGGTTTTCCTTACCCATAGTTGAATATGCCTCTTTGCAAATTTAGTACTTTTTCCTCTCCAGACCTTAATTCTTAATCTGTAAAATGAAGAAGTCAGAATAAACGATCTCAAAGGCTCCTTTTAGCTCTAAAACTTATGATCTTGTGTTTTCTTACTCCCACTGAGGCTCAATTTTCTCATCTGTAAGATGGAGCAAATAATAACTTGCACAACCTACCTCTCAGGGTTGTTGTAAAGAAAGTGATTTCTAAATGACTGAGTGCTAAGTAAATGGGAGTTGTTATTATTTGGACTGCGTTGAGGACAACTTATGGCAGCTAGGTGGCATAGTAGATAGATCGCTGGGCCTAGAGTCAGAAGACCTGAGTTCAAATCAGACTTCAGTCACTAGCTGTGTGACCCTGGGCAAGTCACTTAACTCTGCTTGCCTCAGTTTCCTCATCGGTAAAATGAGCTGGAGAAGGAAATGGCAAACCACTCCAGTATCTTTGCCAAGAATACCCCACAAATTTAATTTAATTACTTTAATTTTAATTTAATTCACAACAATAGGAAGTCCCCTCCACCCATCCTGTGTATTTATATATCCTGTATTTACTTGTCTGTGGATGTATTGCATTCTCCCAGTAGATCATAAGCTCCCTGAGGGCAAAGATTAGATCACTATGATGTTTAAATACCCAACATCTAGCACATTGTTTAACACATTTGCTCAATAAATGCTTCTTAATTGATTGCTAGTCCAATCCCTTCATTTTACAGTTGAGAAAACTGGAGTTGTAACTTTCCCAGTCTCACTCAGATACTATGTATGAGGTGATAAACATCTCTGATTCTACCACATCTGTCCTCTTCTCTCTATTCACAGGGCCACCAGGAGGAGGAGGAGGAAGAGGAAAAGGAAGAGGAGGAAGAGGAAGAGGAAGAGGAAAAGGTGTAGGAGAAGGAGAAAAAGAAGGAGGAGGAGGAGGAAGAGGTGGTAGTGGTAGTAGAGGAGGAGGAGGAGAATCAACATTTTTATAGTAATTTTACAAAATTATCTCATAAGATCTTCATAACACCCTTATGAGGTAGTTATATTATTACCCTTATTTTATAGATGAGAGAACTAAAGGTGGCAGAGGTTAAGTGACATGCCCAGGGTCACACAGCTATTAAGTGTCTAAGGCCAGATTCAAAGTCTTGCTTTCCTGACTCCATGTCCATTGCTATGTCCCCTACAGTTTTCTAACAAGTCTTCTTGCTTGCAGTCCCTTTCTGATCTCCAGAATCTCACTCTTCTTCCATAACTGCATCTCTTCTCTCTTTCTGGTAAATAAACCTAAACAAATCCCACAAGACAGGAGCAAGGGGTTCTAGATTTATTCATAAGCCAATGAGTCAACAAGCATTCATGGAGCTATCACTATCTGCCAGGGACTGAGATGCAAAGAAAGATAAAAACTTGGTCTTAGCTCTCAAGGAGCCCACATTCTAATGAGGAAGACAGTAAGAAAAGCACTACATACATACAAGATATTTACAATGGAAACCTCTGTCTACGGGAAGCCTTCCCCAATCCTTTTTAATTCCACTGCCTTCCCTCAGTTAATTATTTCCTCTTCATCTTGTGTATAACTTGCTTTGTATATATTGGTTTACAAGTTTTCTTCCCCATTAAATTGTAAGCTCCTTGAGGGCAGGGACTGTCTTGTGCTTCTTTTTGTATCCTCAGCACTTAGCACAGTGCCTGGAGCACAGTAAGTTCCTAATAAATGTTTATTGATTGATTCATTGGAAGGCATTGGAAGAAGGGATAGGAGAAGGCAGATTAGGAAAGGCCCCCTTCCCTCTAAGACTGCCTTCTATCTACTCTGTATACATCCCCTATATAGTGAAGGAACCATATTTTGCTTTTCATAGTACTTTTTTTTAGTACGTGGTATATACTTTTGCATAGTAGGATGTCCTAGAAAGGAAGGATTGTTTTATGCTTTGTCTTTTTACCCCTACTGCCTGGCACATACTGGTCACTTAATAAGTGTTTATTGATTGAATGTTTATTGCACTGGATTGCCCTGAAATAAACAGAAGTAGCTGGACAGGGGATTGAACCCAAGGCATTTGCCTCCAAATTCAATGCATTTTCCTCTTGAAAGATTTCCCCTAACACAAACTACAGCAGACTGAGTCAAAGCTGGTCTTCCAGCTGCAAATGGAATTGGGTACTGTAAGTTGCCAGCAGGTCGTACCATTTTTGGACCCCCGTTTCCTTGTATCCACCAGCAGGAGAGTCACTTCTGCCATCTCCTCACCTAGTTAGGAAGGTTTTACTGACATTAAACCCCAAAATGGACCTCTTTGCTCCTGATTCTGCCCCTTGAGGCTAAGCAGAGCAAGGTTAATCCCTTTTCCACACGATGGCCCGGAACTCAGTGTTCCTGTTTCCCCTGAATCTTTTCCCTCTGTCCAGTTGCTGGAGAAATACAGTTCCATTTGTCCTGTTCCTCCTATTGATAATTAGGTCTTTTAGTTCAGCCCCTTTGTTCTACTGATGAGGAAAATGAGGCTCGGAGAGACTGAGTAATATACCTAAAGTTACATAGGTAAGTTACAGCACTGAGATTTGGACCTGGGAGCTAGGATCTGAATCCAACTCTATCTACTACTCCACAAGGTACTTTGAATAATTACCTTTCCACTTTATAGATGAGGAAATGGAGCCCCAAAGAAGTGACTTGCCTAAGGGGATATGGGTAGAAGCTAACATTGGTACTCAGGGCCTTCTGACTCCAAATCCTGTGCCCTGTCCAGTGTACCCTCTTTCCTTTCCTCACAGGGCCACCATATGGGTGAAATAAGATCATAGATTTGGGAGCATTTTTTCCAAATTAAAAGATCTACAGAAATGCAGGATTATGCAATGTGATCATTTGGCCTATCTTGTTTGGTGCACACATATGAGAAGAACCAAACATAGACAGGAGTCAATTTATATCTTTCAATCAATCAATAAACATTTATTTTATTTTATTTTATTTTATTGGCAATTGGGGTTAAGTGACTTGCCCAGGGTCACACAGCTAGTAAGTGTCAAGTATTTGGTCTGAGGCTGGATTTGAACTCAGGTTCTCCTGACTTCAAGACCAGTGTTCTATCCACTGCACTACCTAGCTGCCCCAATAAACATTTATTAAACACCTACTATGTGCCAGGTACTGTGTTAAGTGGATATGAAAAGAGGCAAAAGTTCCTGCCCTCAAGGAACTTACAATCTAATGAGGCAGACAAAATTTGAGCACCAGCTGTGTGACCCTGGGCAAGTCACTTAACCCCATTGCCTAACCTAATAAAAAAAAAAAAGAAAGAAAAAAAGAAAATGCAAGCACCTATATCCATATCCATAACTATAGCTATGTCTTATCTGTCATTCTACCCATCCATCCATAAATCTCATTATCATTGCTCTCTATTATTTCTCTATCATCTGTCTTTCTGTGTGTGTGTGTATGTGTGTGTGTGTGTGCCTCTGTCTCCATCTCTTCTTCTCTTTCTCCAGGCTATATACAGGAAATAACCAACAGAGGGAAAACACTTGAATTTAGAGGCATTGGGAAAGGCTTCCTGCAAAAGATACGGATTTTAGTTGGGACTTAAAGGAAGCCAGCGAGGTCAGTAGGTGGAGTTGAGGAGGGAGAGTGTTCTAGGTATGGGGAAAAAACAGAGGAAATGTCCCTTGCCATGGAGGGTCTTATCTGTGGGACAATCAGGAAGCCAGAGTCAATGCCTCTAAGAGTGTGAGGTGTGGAGCAAGGGGTAAGGACTGGAAAGGTGGGTAAGAGGAGACTATCGGGAAAACATCCCAGCTTTTGTCTCAATATGCAAACATCTCTTTGGGGCAGATCTTCCTGTTCTTGTAGTAAACACTCTGTCTGCTATAATATATAAATAATAGCAGTCATAATGTACAAAACCCAACAGGGTAGTCCAAGGGTTGCTGTGTAGAAAACTGTTCATCCCTCAGGAGAGTGAGGAGGCAGGGAAGTGAGGAGCCAGGGGAGGGCGACTGTCAGAAATGGATTTCCCAATTGCAAGTTATACTATTAAGAGCCATCATTGTGTAGTTTAAAGCTTCTTGGCACCATGAAACTACTGCACGATCTGACAGGAGCTGGCGGCTCATTTTCCTTTCCCTTTTTAAGGCATGATGGAGCTGGGAGAGCTTCCAGCAGAGCCAGGATGAGTGAGCCCTCGTTGGCTCTGTGGCAGTGAAGATTCCTTTTGTGTGCGGTTTGGGCTACGTGGTTGCTGAGACCCCTTCCAACTCTCAAATTTGGTGCTTCTGGCTGGGGGTTTCAAGGAGCAGAAGCAAAAATGTCCACACACAGTCTATCTAACAGGGCTTTATTGATAGTTTATGAGCCTCCTATAGACATAATCAGTCATACAAGAAAGATACAAGGAGACACATGCACTCTGCCTCACTGTCACCCTCAGGTCCTAATCTCAGTCTAGATCTGGGAAATGAAGCTATACACGTCACTGCCCACAAGAAGTCAACTCTGAATAAACACTGTCTAACCCTAGCTGGCCCAGGGCTGTAAGTGACTAGGTGGGTTTATACTCAGATACAAAGACAGTTGGAATCCGTTGAATACACCAATCTAGGGTAAGCAAACCCCAGGCAACTTTGAATACACAGATCAGGAGTAGGTCAGATAAAGCTAAACACAAGGGTTGTTAGAATTCCTTTAGTGTCTGAGACTCCTCCCCAGGGAAGAGGCCCATTCTCATCAGACAGCATCACTAGTATCTATCTGTCTTAGCTCTAGACACTAGGATCCCATTATTATTAAGTCTTTTCAGTCATGTCCAATTCTTCATGACCCCATTTAGGGTTTTCTTGGCAAAGATACTGGAGTAGTTTGTCATTTCCTTCTATAGCTCATTTTACAGATAAGGAAACTGAGGCAAACAGAGTGAGGTGACTAGCCTACACAGCTAGTAAGTGTCTGAGGTCAGATTTGAACTAGGGTGTTCCTGACTGCAGTCTTGGCACTCTATCCACTGTGGTAGCTAGCTGCCCTTACTATTATTATAGCTAGCATTTATATAGCACTTTAAGGTTTTATTACAGCCATAGCTAGCACTTATATAAGCACTTTAGGTTTACAAAACACTTTTTCCAAATGTTATCCTCATGACCACCTGAGAGGTAGGTGCTATTATTATCCCCCAAAATGGGATAATAATAAATAATAATAAAAACAAATAAGGAAGCTGAGAGAGAGGTATTTTGGTTTGGGGAGTCACAGGGACATGAATAAATCTGTAATGGTAGAATTACTTTAATAAAAGCTTCAGAGCCAGATAATCATCAGGGAGGAGATAGGTGAGCACAACCCGGGAGATGGTAAGGTCCAGTGATTCCAAGGGTCCAACAAAAGGCAGAGAAGGTAACAATAAAATAATAAGAATGGAATATAAAACATGATTAGGGCAGTGTATTGCACTAATGGGTAAGCTCTAAAGGTTGTCCTGCCAACTGCCTATCCTTGTCTTAACAAAAGAAATTCTGCACTTGACTTTTCATCCACTTCGCTTTTCCAGGACATCCAGTATGAGATATCCAATGGGCAACTGGTGACGCTGAACTGAATCTCATGGGAAAGACTAGACTTAGGGACCTGTGAGTCATCTGTATGGAAATGATAATTACACTCAGAGCTGATAAGGTCACCAAGTAAGAGGGTAGAGAGAAAAGAGAAGAGGGCCCAGGAGAGAGCCTTGAAGAAAACCTACTGTGAGGAGATGTGAGATGAATTAACAGCTGGCAAAGGAGATGGAGAAAGTGGTCAAACAGGTAAGAAGAGAGAAACAAGAGAGAGCAGTGTCCAAAAAGAAAAGAAAAAAGAAAACCAGAGAGGAGTGACTATCCAGAAAGAGGATCAATGGTATTCAATGCAGCAGAGGTCAAGAAGGATGAGGACTGAGAAAAAGACCATCAGATTGGACAATTGGGAGGTCTTTGGTAACTTGAGGAGGGTTTCAGGTGAGTTATGAAATTCAGAAGCCAGACTGCAAAGAGCTGAGAAATGAGACAGGAAAGGAGGTGAAGGCAGTTGCTATAGATAGCTCACTCTAGGATTTTGCCTAAGAAGGAGAGAGAGGTATAGGGCACTAGCTAACAGGAATGGTCAGGACTAGTGACAACTTTTTAGGAATGCGACAAAATTGGGCATGCTTGTAAGCAATAGCAAAGGAGTAGAGAGAGATTGAAGGTTACAAAGAGCGTGAAGATGATCGTGGGGACAATCTGCTGAAGAATACAAGAGGGGAATCCAGGGTGCATAGACATAGCTTAGCCTTCCCAAGGAGAAGGACTGCGGAAGGAGAAGAGAGTCAGGGGTGATATCAGGGAATCAAAGGATTGTCTTGGTGCAGTGAAAAAATCCTTCTAGTCAGTTCAGCAGCACATGAATAGGAGCAGAGGAGGCAGATATAATTGAAGGCTGAGGTCTGGCAAGAGATGGACAATGATAGGATAAAGGTGTGAGAGATTTGAGAGAGTGGGCAGCATGGAGTTGACTTGGTCAACAACAGGGTTGAGGTGGGAAAAAAAAAAAAGATAGTGCAGTTAGCCTGAGAAAATCCTGCAATCATCACAGCATCATGTGCAAAGGGGAGTATCTAGAGGATTTCGCTTCCTTGATGAGATGCTAGGTGCACCAGACCTCCTCCATGATGACAGGGAATACCCTCGGTATTCCCATTTTATGCCTCACTTGATATTAGTAATCAGAGAGTCACCAAACAAGGTTATTTCTCCAAAAGTCTGCTGAATATCTCCACCTAGACATCCCACCCAATGCCTCAAACCTTGACTGAACTCAAAATCTTCCATCCCTAAGCCCACTTCCCCCAATTCCGCATTTCTGTTGAGGCCAGCAGTCTTGGAGGTTCATCACATTAGGGTCTTCCTCAACTTTTCCCATTCCTTCACAACTCTTTCTAATCAAGGGCCAAGAAAAAGGAAGGAGAAAAAGACTCCTCATGATATAAGAATAGGCTGATCAACACAATTCAGCAAGCAATTTTTTCAGTGACTACTGTGTGTAAGGCACTGTGATGGGTATTGGGGTTGTAAAGATAATATTTTTTTAAAGCCCTTGCCCACAAGAAGCTTACCTTCTATGGAAACAGTAAGTAAATACACAAGATAGTCTGAGAAGAGAGAGAACTAACAGCTCAGTAGGGATCTTAGAAATTTTTCTCTTGGAGGCCCCACTTGAGGAATCTCAGAGTTCTAAAAGGCAGAGTCCAGGAGGGAGTCCACCCCAGTCACATGATATAGATCGTGTGAGGCATAGAAGCAAGAGACAGAAGTAATAGGGAGACATTGCAAAGAAACAAGTCTAGGATGGATGTCAGAGGAAAACTTTCTAACAATGAGAGCTCTCCCACAGTTGGACGGACTGCCTCAAGAGTCTTCAGCAAAGACTTCATTGACTACTGAAGGGGGAGTGTTAGGATCCCAGGCTCTGACAAATGAGTTTCCATTGATCTTGTCCAATGGCCTCCAGGCCACTTTCTGGCCATCTCCACACCACACCACACACCTTCCCCTTCCCATCTCCTGTTTCTGTGTTGTGTTCCCCTACTGGAATGTAAGTTCCTTCACCAGTTGGGAAAAGGTCCAAGATATTATGGCATATGAATGGAGTGGACTCCTATTGTGCTATAAGAAATTATGAAAGAGAGCTTCAGAGAAACCTGAGAAGACTTCTATAAATCGATGTCAAGCAAAATGAGTAAAACCAGAAACGTTGATATAGGAACAACAACAATGTAAAGAAAAACAATTTTGAAAAAACTTAAGAACTCTAATCAACACAATGACTGACTATGATTCCAGAGGACCCATATTGATACATGCTGCTCATCTCCTGACAGAGAGAGGACAGATTCACTGTGCAAAGTGAGACATATTTTTTGAACACGGGTTCAAGAATTTGTTTTACTTGAATATTGCTTTTGTAACATTGATTTTGTTTTTCTTTTTTTTTTTATTTCCAAGAGTTAGGAGAGATAAGGGGGAGAAAACGGGTTTTTGTTCATTAAAATTTTTTTAAGAAGAATGTAAGCCCTTCAAGAGTAGAGACTGTCTTACATTTGTATCCCCAGAATTTAGAATGCCTGGCACATAGTAAGCCCTGGCTAAATGCTTTATATAGTTATCTAGAAGGAATCCTTGTTCAGGTACAGGCTGAACTAGGGGTGTGATCCTGAGCAAGTCACTTCATCCTGTTTGCCTCAGTTTCCTTATCTGTAAAATGAGCTGGAGAAGGAAATGGCAAACGCCTCCAGTATCTTTGCCAAGAAAACCCCAAATGGGGTCATGAAGAGTTGTATGTGGCTGAACAACAAAATAGGGTTTCTGACATTCTATCCACCTCTCAGATCCTGTGACTATGAACAGTTAACAGGCCAGTTTGTTTGGAAGACACTGCTGCTGAGCCAGAACCTCTGGGGGTCTTGGGGGCTCAGTTATTTTATTCCCCCAATTCACATTCCCCTAAATGGTCAGGAATCTTTTTGTGACCCAGATCTCCTCCTGAGTAGGCCCTAGACTTTATGGGTCAGAGGTTGCCTCTAATGTATGTGCCTGGATAGAGTTCAAGGTTGTGGATTTTCCTTGTAAAAACAAAACACAACACTGTTTTTCCATTTCTCCAAGTGTTCCCTGGCTCTGAGAGGCCCTGGAGTTCATTTCTGCCTGAACTGATTCTCTAACATTCTCTGACAGCGCGGCATTTTCAGACAAAGTCAGAATTACCGCAGAGCTCTGAATTATTCACATCTATCAGGTCACATCTCCTGATGCCACAAGGGGGAATTGGTTGAGGGGAAGTGAGACTCATTAAGCTGAGTGCCTTAGTAAAGTGACCTGCTCTTTAGTATCATTTATTGGTTTGAGCCAAGGCTTCCAAAGGCCCATGACCTTCCTACTTCCTGAGGAACCACTGATGGAGAGAGCACAAAGCTGGCACTGCCCAGTTGAGTGAGCCAGCAGAAGCAAATGGGAGACAGGACCTCATAGGGACATCTCAGAATCGCAGCATCTCAACAGCTACCTCAGCCAACCCCAGTCTGAGAAAGAATCTGTTCAAAAATTACATCAAGAATTTATTAAGAATGTATGCATATGTAGAGGCCAGCAGTCTTGGAGGGTCATAACTTTAGAGTCTTCCTCGACTTTTCCCATTCCTTCACAACTCTTTCTAATCAAGGGCCAAGGAAAAGGAAGGAGAAAAAGACTCCTCATGGTGTAAGAATAGGCTCCCACTGCACACATAAAGAATTTATTAAGCTCCTACTATGTGTCAGGCTATATGAAAAATGCTGGGGATATAAAGAAAGGCAAAAATCATGGTCCTTGCCCTCAAGGAGGTTCCATTCTAATGGGTGAAATAATATATAAGCAACTATGTAAAGATGGTAGATATGGGATAAGTTTGAATTCATCTCAGAGGAAAGGCACTAAGATTAAGGGGCTTTAGGAAAGATTTCTTGCAAATGGGATACTGGCTGAAGAAATCCAGGGAAGACAGAAGGAGACAAAGAGGGAGAGAATTCTAGGAATGGGGAAGAGGCAGTGAAAACCCCCAGAATCAGGGGATAGAGTGTCCCCTTGGAGAAAGAGCAAGGAGGTCAGTGGCACTGAACTGCAGATCAAAGCAATCCCCAAGAAGGAATGTAATAATAATAAGCATTTATTAAGCATTGTACAAAGCACTTTACAAATGTTATCGCATTTAATCCTCACAACAACCCTGTGATGGGGTTGCTGTTATTATCCTCATTTTACAGTGAGGACACTGAGGCAGACAAAAGTTAAGTGACTTGCCCAGGGTCACATAACTAGGAAGTGTCTGAGGCTGAGTTTGAACTCAGGTCTTCCAGACTCCAGGGCTTTATCCACCAGGCCACCTACCTGCTTTTCAATTGAACATCCCCATTATGGAGGAACCCCCATTTTCCAGGCAGCCCATTCTAGTTTGGGACAGCTCCTCATAGTAGGAAGGTCTCCCAGACATTCAGCCTAAATTTGCCACTCGGCACATTTCACCTTTGAGCTTCGTTCTGCTCTCTGGAGCCAAGCAGAACCAGGTTAAGCCTCCTTCCACACGAAGGCCCTTCAAACACTTCGGCATAGCTATCAGGCCCCCCTGAGTCTTCATTGTTCCAGGCTGATCCTATTCATAATCCTAATTAAACTCATTAATGAGGAGAACTGTCCCGAAGTGGAACAAGCCACGCATCAGGGCTCCCTCCTCCCTGGAGTTCTTCAGGCTGAGTCTGGACCAGCCCTTGTCCTGGATTCTGAGAGTGGGGATTCCTTTTGTGTCTGGGTTAGATCTAGTGCCCACGGAGGCTCCTCCCAGATCTCTGAGTCTTGAATCCTGCATGATAATCGTTGGATTCAGCGCTGGAGGGGTCTTAGAGATCTGTACAATGGAGCTGAAGGGAGCACTGAACACGCGGGCTGTGGTGAGGATCTATTGAGTTAATGTGGATAAAGCACTTTGCAAACCTCCAGGCACAATATAAATACTAGCTAATTCATTTTATTTTGAAGATCCCCACCCACTTATTTTGTGCTCTGAGAGCCCTCCAAGCTCTGACATTTCCTGTTCTAAGCTCCCTCCCAGCTCTGACGTTCCCTGTTCTGAGGTTCCTCCCAGCTCTGACATCCCCTCTTCTAAGATCCCTCCCAGCTCTGACATCCCCTGTTCTAAGGCCACTCTCAGCCTCTAAGGCCTCTCCCAACTCTAACATTCTCTGTTCAAAGATCCTATCCAGCTTTAACATTTTAAAAATCCTGTACCAAGGGGGCAGCTAGGTGGCACAGTGGATAGAGCACAGGACCTGAGTTCAAATCTGGCCTCAGACCAAACACTTGACACTTTCTAGCTGTGTGACCCTGGGCAAATCACTTAACACCAATTGCCTAAAAAAACTAAAAAATTAAAACAAACAAAAATTCTGTAACAAGAACCGAAGTATTTAACCTTCACTCTGCTCTATGCAGCTGAGGAAAAGGACTGAATGGGAGATCAGATACTTATATACTGGATGCTAAAGAGAAAACTCTTAGTCTTTCCACACAAACTTTGGATATCCCTGGTAGTCCCTCCCCTCAAGGTGTTTACATTCTAATGAGAAGACAACACATAAAATAATTCTAGGGGCTGGGGCAGGGACTGGCTGAAGGTAACTAATAGGAATGGTAGAGATTCTGGAGGGCAGGCAGCAGAGGAATGAGACACGGCTGGCTTGGGTACTTCCTTAAATGGTGGAGAAGCCATCCCATCAGAGGGAAGGGTCAGAGGGGCAAAGGGTACTTTCAATGTGTGACTTCCAGGGCTGGACTGAGCTTCCAGAATGGAAGCTCTGGGGGGGTGGGTGTAACCTGGAGAACAATGGCTCTTTGTGGTGTCATGAATCTATGTTCAGTCTGTCCTCGGATCCCAACGCAGACCCTGTCACCGGCTGATCTGGAGATGCCCCAATGACCCCAGGGGCAGGTTGGGAAGTACAAAACCCTCCAGGCCCTTTGAAGCTCACAAGGTCCTCTTCTGGCCACAGGAAGTAAGAGGTTTTACCTTGTCCATGATCAAATCTGAGGTATCCCCTAGCTTCAAAAGGATCTGAAGAGTTTGGGACTTTCCATCTTCCCATGAGTTTCAATGGCATCCTCAAATCAACTAATGGCCATGTCTGCATGGGAACCCAGGACTGACTGTTGGGCGGAAGAGTTGTAACAAGGAGAGCAATCCCAAAGTGGAATGGCCTGGTTGGGGAGGTAGTAAGGTCCCCATCCTTGGAGAGCTTCCTGCTCGTGGAGTCTGTTGTAAAGAAGGTTCTTGTTCATACCAGGGACTGATTGGCTGCCATGGTCCCTTCAGCTCTAAGAACCTGTAAGGGACGGTTGCTGCAAGTTTCACCCTCTTTTACCCACATACCCTCTGCAGACAGAGTTCACATGGTCCCCTAAGGCTTCTCTTCCTCCAACTAATCAGCCACCATGATTTTCCCTGCTCCTTGTATGACATTTGGACTCCATTATGCACTGTGAGTGTGTGTCCTCCAAGTCACTAATGGAGGGGCCTTGTCGAGATGCCTGGCCCATTAGGTAACATCTGGAGCTGGGTTTCCAACCTGTCCCAAACCTGTCTCTCTTTTTCTTCGAGGTGGGTCCTTAATAGTCTTGGGGGAGTAAACAACCGAATTAATCTTCCTTCTTCTGTACCTAATTTACTACTTTTTATGAATATGCATCTGTAGAGGCCTTACACCTGGGTATTTAGAGCTCCCCTGTTCAAGAAGTGTGTCAACTAATCAGTGGCTGCACACACATACACATATACACAAACACACACATACATACACATACACATGTACAGATATAAATACACACATAAACACATACGCACACCAGAGACACACACACATGTACATAAACACACATGCATGCATGCATATAAACATACACACACACACCCTCAGAGCACAGTACAAGAACTCAGATGAAACTCCGCTCCCACACTCAGAGTAACCCCCCCAAAAGCCATCTCAGATACTGCCTTCTCTAGGGACGTGTGCTCACAGGGACCTCCTTGCTTAGGCCTCAGGATTACGTTAGCCTGAGTTCCATATTCTAGGGAAGGGGTGAAATGCAATCAGAGGCATCCACCACGGGATAGTGGAAAGACGGCTGAATTTAGTTAGAGACCCTGGGTTCAAATCTCAGTGGTACCACTTACTTCGTGCCTGGTACATGGCAAGCATTTAATAAGTGTTTATTGGATTCACTTGAACTTCTCTCCACAGGAAGGAAGTGGCAAGCCCAGGTCCTCTGACTCCCAACTCTGCATTCTTTCCCATAGAGGCCATTTGGAATGGAGCTATGTATGGGATGGTTGGTGGAATGAGAGCCCCGGGCTTTGTCACTTAACCAATTGTATGGCCTTGGGTAAATCACCTCCTTTCTAGGTCTAAATTTCCTCAATTGTAAAATGAAGGAGTTGGCCTAGTCAGCCTCTCAGGTCCCTTCTAGCTCTTAATCTTCACTCTGTCTTCTCCATAGGGGTACTGCAAGGAAAATGAAAGCTTTAAAGTACCTAGAGAAATGAGAGTTATTCCAAGGCGGTACCATATAGTGGAGAGGACACTGAATCTGAAGTCAGAGGTCGTGGGATCAAACCCTAGTTTTGCCACTCACCAGCTAGGTGACCTTAGATAAATCTCTTCCTCTCTCTGGGCCTCAGTTTCCCCCTGCATGTGATGAGGAAGCTGCAGCTTGGCCACTGAGAAGAGAAATGAGAAGGTATCTTCCTCCCCTAGCTCTGGGTCTCCAACAACCCATCCAGGTGGCTTGACTGCTCACCCAGCTCAGATCATCTGGGAGTCACCAACCCCGCTCCTTCTAGTGAGAAGGAGGATCATTAGACCTGAATCCTGAGGTCCTCCAGGCCCAACCATCTGAACTGTCTCCACACCCAACATACCCCAGGCCTGTCATCTGATCTGTTGGTGAAACCTCAGCTCACCCAAGAATCAACATCTGTCCTTAGGACTTCCAGTTCTTTCTGGCCACCCCACCCCAGCCAACTTATCTTTTCGTTTTTGTTTTTTTGGTGAGGCAATTGGGGTTAAGTGACTTGCCCAGAGTCACACAGCTAGTGAGTGTTATGTGTCTGAGGCCGGATTTGAACTCAGGTCTTCCTGACTCCAGAGTTGGTGCTCTATCTACTGTGCCACCTACCTGCCCCCCAAACTATCTTTTATCTAGTGTATCCTTCAATCAGAGCAGGATCTCCTCCCAATTGGGGCTGCCTCCTTTTCCCCATTGGAGTCCCCAGCACAGTGCCTGGCACACAGTGAGCACTTACTAAACACTTTTTCATACATTTTTTCATTCATTCTCTACAGGCTTGGGGGATGATGGATGTCAAACACTGCATATAATGGACTTCTTTAGTATATTGGTTAATTTAGCCAAAATGTTTTCTTTCATTCTGTTTTTATTCTTTGTTATAAGAGACTGCCTTCTGGGAGAGAGGAAAGAGATGGTTGGGAAACATGGGGTGATATAAAAACAAAAGATATCAATAAAAGTAAAATTTAAAAACAGGAGGCAATGGGACTAGCTCATCTCAATGGCTCCTTCCAGCTCTAAATCTGGGGTTCCGAGTGAAAATGTCCGCTGAGCCATAGCAGAAGTGGAAATGTAAGTGTACTTGGAGAAATGAAAATATATTATCATTTAAAGCAGACTAATGACTGTAATGAGCACCGAAGAGCTTAGTTTAAGGGAAGGAGTTGACGATTGGTTCTTGAACAAGATCCTAATTAGTGAATTGCTAATTATTCTTCCTTATTACAGACATCAGCCTAGAGGGCTTTTCCAGCCTAAGTCGTGGAAGGAAAACACCCAACTAGAAGTCTGGAGACAGTCCCTCATTACTCGTGCGACCTCGGGCAAACCACTTAAGAGCAGCATGATGGGTAGACCTTTGGACTTGGAGTTAGAAGATCTGGGTTCAAATCCCTACTCTGAAGCTTACTAGCTGTGTGATCTTGGGCCAATCATTTCTCCTCAGTTTCTTCATCTGTTGGACTAGAGGACCCCTAAGGTCCCTTCTAGACCTGTGATGCCATGACCTGTGAAGTTCCTTCTAGCATCCTGGATATGTAAAATGTAACATGGAGGAAGAAAGGAATTAGCCAGATGGGAGAATGATTTCAGCCTCATCACATCATAAGGGAAGGGCACGTTGACATGACTGCCAAAGAGGAGGGCTGGTGCAGTCAACATGTCTCTCTTGACCTTAGGGTGCTAAGATTCACAGAAGCTTGGGCTAGAACTAGGACAGACCTCACAGACCGCCTGGTTCTTGTCCAACACCCACCCCACCCCCCGCCTCATTTTACAGATGATGAGACTGCGGGCCAGATAAGTGAATGAGTTGTCCAAGGTCACATAGCTTATTATTGAGTGGTGAAGTCAGGATTTGAACCCAAGGCCTCTGACTCCAGATCCAGTTCTCCTTCCACTGCACTATACCTCTAGTCATTAAAGTTCAATCCAACAAGCAATGTTGTACACTGGAAAGAATGTTGGATATCCTGGGTCCAAATCTCAGTTGTACCTCTCACTACCTGTATTACTTTGGGCAAAAATCTCTGTGCAGCTCATTTACATGTAGAATGAGGGGATTGCAGTAGGTATCCTCTCAGATCCCTCGCAGCTTCTAAATTTATGATGCTACAAAGCTACTCCCACTAGCCGGTGGGGCATGCTGGTAGCCAGCATTGCAAGCAAATGATCCAAGCTTAGGGTGGGTCTTCTTTTCAGTATGAGTGTAGGAACACTCACCTCAGAGCATGAACAGGCGTCCTCTGACTGCTTTTATATTGTATATATCATATATGTATAATTTTTTACATGTTGTCTCCCTTGTTCAATGTGAGCTCCTCATGTAGAGTCTGGGTTGGGTTTTTTGGGGGCATCTGTTTTTCTTTGTGTCCCCTCCTTCTGCAACCCAGAGCTTAGCACAGTGCCTGGGAAAAAGTGAGCACTTAAGAAATGTTTCTTGATCGACTGTTAGCCATATGACTCGAGGGTTCATACTACATTGTGACAAAAAGTCTTTTAATTGGCCATTGAGACAGATTTTGAGTTCTGAACAAGAACTCCCTGAAGGGGGGCATCCCCAACCCTCTGGTCTCTCCTTTCTGCTCACTTTGAAAGAATTCCTGACTTGAGGCCAGGTGAGAAGTTTGTCCCGGCCAATGAGACCCCATCAAATTACCAAGTGCAAGGCAGCGTCCTTGGCACTGGGAAGCCAGTGAACAAAGAACAAACAAAAGCCAATCCCTATCGTCTGGGAGCATATATTTCACTAGAGTCATAGGGTCTTTTCCTAATAAAGCCTGTTGGCCAAAGCCCGACACGTCATTTCCACACCATTCAACAGTTCTGGTATTTTTTTGAATACCATTAATTGTATTTTACTGACCACAAAGGACAAAAAGAAAATGAATCTTTGCATTTAAAATGGGTTTTTTTTTTTTAAAATCCTTTTCTTCTATCGGCACTTAAAAATCAGCTCTCCTCCTCAGACAATCTTTCCGTTCATTGGCTTTTCCTTATCAGATTCGTCAAGCCCACTGGCATTTAGAAGCCACATTATGTTGGTTCTTTCTTTTCCATCCCTGGAAAAGAAGAGATCTGACCTTTGGTGAGTAAAATAGAATTCTGAGCTTTTGGTCCCAGGCGCTAATGTCTAAGGTAGTTAGTTATCTCAGCGTCTGGAGAACTTCTCTGAGGTTCTATCTGATAGCAGCCCCTGGAGATAAGGTCCTAAAATAAAGGTTTATTAATAGCATAGAAAGCAGTAGGAGAGCAGGGATGAGCCAGGATGGAGGGGAGGGGGCGAATTTCCAGGCTCATGACTCACTCTGCTGGTGTTTCATTTCTTTGACTTCTCACGCAGAGAAATGCCCAGTTTGTTATCTTGGGAGAATACAAGTGCAAAGTCAGAAAATTAAGAAGGGAGAAAGAAACTGTTTGGATGCAACAAGGTGAATGAAGCTGCTTTGTGGGAAAGTGAAAGTAAAGATTTACATCCCACGTCAAAATGATGACTTGCTCCTTTTCAGGCTTTGTAAGAGCCTAATCACTCTGGAGAAATGCAATCTCCCCTTGTGATAGCATTTAAATATGGTAGGAGTCATTGGCATGGTCTGATGTCCCATCTGCCCTCTTTGGCACCAGGAGAAAGAAGGGGTTCAACAAGTGGGGCTCAGCTCCTAGAGACCAGCTAGCAGCCAGGCATTGGTCCAGGTTGTTTGGTGGAGGTATTCCCACCCACTTAGAAGCATCTCCAAGAGTGCCGATTGCCAGGATCACACGTACCTCTCATCCTGTCCCTGGGAGGTCCATAGTACAGCTGCACTGAATCAAAAAATAGTCAAAATAGGAAAGGAAAATTTAGCTGCCCCACGTGGAAGTGAGTCAGATTGAAATGTATCTTGGTGGGAAGGATGGAATGAGAGTGTAATAAAATAAAGAACGAACCTTCTTCACCGAGTAGATTCAAAAAGCAAGCAGCCATTTCTAAGTTGGAAGAGATGGCAGCGAGATGGTACAATAGATAGAGAGCTGGACCTTGAGTCAGGAGGACCTGAGTTCAAATCTAGTCTCAGTTTCCTCAACTGTAAAATGGAGATAATACTGACCTTTTTTGTGTGGGTCAAATGAGGTAATATTTGTAAAGTGCTTAGCACAAATGCTATTTAAATCCCGACTATTATTGTTGGGGATACAAGTTTACATGTTGGGACCAAAGAAAAATTGATGAATTAATAAAGCATTTATTAAGTGCTTACTATGTACCAGACATGTCCAACTCTTCATGACCTCCCATGGGGTTTTCTTGGCAGAGATATTGAAGTGATTTGCCATTTCCTTCTCCAGCTCATTTGACAAATGAGGAAACTGAGGCCAGCAGAGTTAAGTGCCTTGCCCAGAGTCATACAGCTAGTAAATGTCTGAGGCCAGATTTGAACTCAGATCTTCCTGACTCCAGGACAGGCACTCTATCCACTGTGCTACCTAGCTGTCTCCTGTTGTCCCTACCTAGGTGGTGCAGCGGACAGAGCGCTGGCTTGGAATCAGGAAGACTCATCTTCGTGGTTTCAAATCCAGCCTCAGACACTTCCTGGCTGTGTGACCCTGGGCACGGCACTTACCCCTGTTTGCCTCAGTTTCCTCATTGATAAAATGAGCTGCAGAAGGAAATGGCAAACCATTGCCAAGAAAATCCCAAAGGGGATCATGAAGAGTCAGACATGACTGAAGCCATTCGACAACAACATCAACTAGAAATGAAAGTTCATCAGTAGATGAAACTACCTATGTGAGAACTCCTTGGAGCACCTAGGTGGTGAGCACTGGCCCTGGAGTCAGGAGGACCTGAGTTCAAATCTGACCTCAGACACATGATGCTCACTAGCTGTGGGACCCTAGGCAAGTCACTTAACCCCAACTGCCTCACCAGAAAACAAAAATAAAAACAAAAAAAAAACCCCTCCTCCTGTGACTAGATCAGCAACTGCTTCCCAGCTGACGTTCTTAGAGGATTGCCTGGGGGCATCGAGAAATTGTCATAAAATCATAGATTTAGAGTGCCAAGAGACCTTAGAGGTCATTTGGTCCAACACCCTTGTTTTATGAAAAAGGAAAGTGAGGTCCAGAGAGGTTAGGTCACAGTCACCATGTGACCAAGACAAGACCTGAACTAAGGTCTTCCTAACCTCTAGGCTGGCTCTGTAGCCACTCAAGGCTTTTGGCCCTTTGTAGTCCAGACAATGCAATTATTGTTATTTAAAAGAAAAAAATCAAACCTTTCAGTCAGTCAGTCAACAAGCATTAGTTAAGTGCCTTCTATGTGCCAGATATGGAGTTAAACACTAGGGCTACAAAGAAAAGTATGACAGTTCCTGATCTCAAGGAGCTCATTGTCTAAAGGGGGAGACAACCATACAAGATAGACACACACATGAATGTGTGTATACATATCTGCAAACAAGATATACGTACAAATATATAGGCAGATAGATAGATAAAGACATAGACATATACAAGACAAATTAGAGATCACCAATAGAAGGAAGACCCTAGCATGAGCTAAAGTAATACTATACGCCTCAATTACAGGAAGGTGCTGGCTTAACCTGGATCCTACTGTTGATGCATAAAATTCCAAAGACATTTGTGAAATTCACATTTTCATTTACTTAGAAACATCAGTAGCCTAATCACGGCAAAATTTTAATTATTCTGTAATATCACTAGAAAATGTTTCAAATTGATGTTAAAGTATCAACCATCACTCTCTGGTTGTAGCTGTAGCATCCAGCCCCAGGGCCATCGGGAGATGAGATCACGAGAATGTCTTTCTTTTTCGTATTTGTATGTGCAGGACTTAGCACAGTGCTTGGGAAATGAAATGGCAGATGTTCGATAAATATTTATTGATGATTACTGATGGGAGATCGTTAGAGAGAAAAGCTGGCTAAAGTATTGCTTTGCTCTGGTCCAGAAGCTCTGAACTTCCATTAGATTGTAAGATCTTTGAGGGCTGGGGGTTTTGGGGCCTCTTTTGGTATCCCCAGTGCTAGCACAATACCTGACACATAGTAGGTGCTTAATAAATGCTTATTGGTTGATTGATAGAGACCTTTGGCAGTTTGGTGAAGCCTATGGACTCTTTGGAATCATGCTTTAAATGCGTAAAACAAAATATATGAGATTATAAAGGAAACCAAAGGTTAGAGAAGTAAAGAATAAGGTGGTGGTGGGTTTTTTCCCATCCAAGTTCACAGAGGCCCTGAAATCTATTCGACTAGTTGAAATCTGAGATTGTGCACTCATCTAGGTCTTCCTTACATAACAGTCCCGATTTTTTCAAGTGATTCTCATATGACATCATTTCCATCCCCCTCACACTCCTGGTTGCCCTCTTGTATATGCTGTGCAGTTTATTAAGATCCTTCCTAGGGGGCGGCTAGATGGAGTTGTGGATAGAGCTCTGGTCTTGGAGTCAGGAGGACCTGCATTCAAATTCTGCCTCAGACACTTGATACTTTCTAGCTGTATGACCCTGGGCAAGTCACTTAACCTCTAAATGCCAAAGCAAAAAAAAAAAAAAGATCTTTCCTAAAAATACAGAGCTCAAGTCTGATCAATATTTTGGAGTATTCTCCAGATACAGTCAGACCTGAGCAGAGTACAGTGGGATTATCATCGCCTAGGGCAGCTAGGGTGGCACTGTGGATAGAGCACCAGGCCTGGAATCAGGAAGGCCTGAGTTCAAATCTGTCTTCAGACACTTACTAGCAGTCTGACTCTAAGCAAGTCACTTAACCCTCCTTGCCTCAGTTTCCCCTCATCTGTAAAGTGAGCAAGAAAGGGAAATGGCAAACAGCTCCAGTATCTTTGCTGAAAAAACCCCAAATGGGGTCCCAAAGAATTGGGTGTGACTGAACAACAACAACACCGCATCCTGGACGCTAATAGGGAGTATACTGATAAGTGTTTAACAATCAGGTTGCTGGGGGCAGGGAGGAATTGTACACGAGGCATACTTTTCATCTGTATCATTAACATTTTCATCACTTTCTTAAGCCTAGTCTAGACAACGAACAAAATAATAAATCAGGCCCTAATGTGTAGCATTTGTTTATTCCCAAGGTGTCAATGATCACCCTGAAAATTTAACAATCAGCTTCTTTGAGACAGGTCCAGCACAACCCTAACACTGGATCTATCTTAACTCAGCCTCAGGCGGTATTAGCTGTGTCAGATCTCTTGTCACATGGGATGGAGACCCCAATTTCTACAGTTCGAGCCACTCAGGGTGAGCAGTTGCTATTAGCATCCTCTATTTAAAGAAATCTTAGAATGTTCTCCAGCCCTGTGGAGATTGGCCTAGGTTCCAGCCTCGAGTTCTGAAGGAGTGATTTGTTTAGGTAAACTGTCTGTGTGTGTGTGGGGGGGGGGTAATCTCCTGCAAACACCTGTGATCCGTTGAATTTAATTGGGCTGCAGCTGCTATTGATTGCATTTTTTTGATATGCAGTTCTCCCGTGTGTCTCTTCTAGCCCATCTTTCCCATTTGGAAATCAAAATTTAGCTCCACCTCGGCTGTCCTGTTACAGGTTTATTTAAAAGAGAGCTGCAGACGTGGGTGGTCTCCTGGGGACACCGTAGCACTACACGTATGCATTTAAACACGTGGGTGTTTCAGATAGAATTTCCACAGGCATCAGAAATAGGCATAATTCTGGAACACCTATCACAACTGCCAAGGCTGACTTCTCTCTCTGGTTAATGTCATCCCAGTAGGAAGTCCAGTACACAGACAAAAACCAGGAATGAGGAAAACCCTATTTGGAATCACCGTTGGAACTGCCAAATACTCCCATATGTCCTTCATCACTTCATCACTGACTGGGGGGCACGTCCTTTGAGCCTGGTTGTATGCATAAAAACAGTGATGAAGGCCTGTTAGATCAAGCCTCTTTTCAAGTTATCAACAAGCTTTTAAGCACCTTCTATGTGCCAGGCACTCACCTAGAGCGTGGACATAAAAAGAAAAGCCAAAAAAAATGTCCTACCTTCCAGGAGCTCACAGCCTAATATCCTTTTTCCCCAGAAAAAAAGAGAGGTAGAGCAACTAGGTGGTGTAGTGGATAGAGCACCAGCCCTGAAGTCAGGAGGACCTGAGTTCCAATACGGCCTCAGACATTTACGAGCTATGTGAGCCTGGGCAAGTCACTTAGCCCTGATTGCTTCCAAAAAGAGAAAAGGAGGTACTATAGGTAAGAAGAATGAGAATGGTTAATGAGTATTCATCACTCTGATGAGGCCACTTTCAGAAAGATCTAGGTTCAAGTCCACTCTCTGACCAAAGTCACTTCATTTCCCCAGGCTACTGCTAAGATTATAAGTTAGAGAACTGTTGGCAATCAGCCTTGGGGGAAAGTCTAGTTTTGTTATTGGGAAGTCTCATTATTGATGTTTGAAATATTCATATCCATGAGTACTGACAGTGTTTGACTTTAAAGGAATTCTATTCACCCCTGAGATTAGCCTTATTTGACATATTCAAGATTGGTGAACCGAGAAGGGGGCTAACTTGGTATAAAACTGCCTAGTCCCAAACATCTGTGAACTATTCCAACGGTTGGACAACTGTTTCTATAAAGAGACAACCTATTGAGAGCCGTTATGTGTGTCGTCCAGACTCAGATGGGTAATCAGAAGATGGTAGTCCAGGGACCAAAGTGATCTAGGATCACAGATTTAAATCTGGTCATTCTCCATGACTGGGGATGCTCTCCCTTTCCTCACCCTTTAACTGAAAGGACTAGAAAATGTACATTTGTGTGAGAAATTTCCCTGGCTTCCCTTAAGACTTAGCTCAAATCCCATCTTTTGCAGAACTTTATTTCCAGTTCCTTCTAAGATACAATGCCTAGAAAACCTCTCCCTGGAAGGAAGACGTATAACACTTTTAGGCAGAGCTGAGTGCTTTGAGCACACAACTAGATAGCTAACAAAAAATGCCACAGGCTAATATTAAGTCTATTTTGTTTTACTATTGAATAAGAGATTCATAGAATCACAGAATTTTGACTTAAAAAGAAACCTCAGCACCCATTTAGTTCATTCAAACCTAAAAGGAGTCCCTTTCTACCACTCCTCCTCATTTCAGACTCAAATTCCAGAGATGCAGGTGGAGGTGGGCAAGCTGGGAAGGATAAGGGAACATGAGAAGAAATTGAGTCCCTTTCACCTATGGGAGACAATATAAACAAAAAGGTCTTAGGGACCCAAGAGAGGGCAAGATGAGAAAGGTGATAGTGGTTTTGGAACACAGAAAATATGAAGGTGAATGAAAAGATAGGTTGGTGCTAGATTCTATATCTTAAATGCCAGGATCAGGAATTTATAATATATTGGTAGGCAATATAGAGCCACAACAAATTTTAAAGTAGAAGAGTGATATGCTAGGAAGATGACCCCAGCAGTCATGAAGGATCTATGAAGAATGGATGAGAGATGGGCTTTCTGGAGACAGAAATAATGATTAGGAGCCTTTTACAAAAGTCCAGAAAAGAAGTGAGGAGGCTTTTTATCTAGGATGGTGTACCAGTGAGTGGAGATGAGGGCAAATGATTGAATTGGGCAGAGGATGCAAGGGACAGAGAAGTCCAAAAGTGGAACAAGCTGCCCCAAGGAATGATGGGAATTCAGGCAAAGGCTGGATGACTACTTGGCAGGTGTATAGGAGGAGCCAATTCTTCTTCAGATATGAGTTGGACCAAAGGACCTCTGTGGTTCCTTCCCTCTCCAAAACACAGGGACTCTGAGGCAATAAGGATCCTACTAGATTTCAAATCCAGAGACCTGAGTAGATGCCAATCCTGATAAACAATGGTAAAGCATATCCACTGAAAGGTTTTTAGGATCATTATTAGTCATTATGCAAAGTTTATGATCAACGATATAATCTTATGGGAAGTGAACTTAAGAGCAGACACGACACCCCACAAAAACATCTGTGAGACCCACTAACATAAAGAGGAATGATTGGGGGCCACACAGTTCCATTCCCATTCCTTCCAATGTCCAAATCCTGTCCTGGGCCAGAAACTAGTGATACTTAGACAAAATGAAGTTGTTCCTGCCCTCGAGAAGTGTACCTTCTACTGGAAGGGAAATAGTATGTACAAAGATAAATAAATACAACACACACAAAATAGCTTCAGGAGAGGGGGGCACTATCTACTGAGAGAATCAAGAAAGTTCTCTTGTAGGTGGCATTTAAGTTGGTTACTCAAAAGACATCAGCCCAACAATCCACACAGGAAAAGCAAAATGAATGAAAAACATCTGTTACCCCATCTACGAAATGCGGTTGTAACTGAGTTAATCTATCAGTAACATGCACTGAAAAGGTGATAAATAGAAAGTAAACCAGATCCCCAAATGAATACCAGAGAGAAAGCATGTGAGATTGAATTTGAGAAATTTCCCAGAATTTAGAATGATCATCACAAGCTGTTCTCTTCCACACTAATATTATCCTGGTGATCACAGAATCACCAAAAGTCAGAATTGAAAAAGACTTCAGAAGCTACCTAATCTAGACTGTTTCTGACCAAGAAAATGTTTGATGACATTCCTGGTGAGTGGTCATCCAGCCTTTTGTTGAAACCCCCCAGGTCAGGGGAGGTCATTCAATGAGACTATATGACTTTGAATAATGGAACACCACAATCCCTGGTGTGACACCCAAAAGGCAATGGAAAGATACAAGTAAAGGTAATTAGGCTATAATTTATTACCAATACTTAATTTCCTGCAAGAAAGGGCATAGAAGATCTCATCCTGGAAATATGGGATCAGAAAAGGAGATGATTTGATCATATATAGACTGAGGGAATACAGAGAGACAACTCGGGGGTTGCTAAGGTATCCATAGAGCGCTAAAAGAACTAGGCCATGCAGGGGAAATACTCTAAGGAAGATTTATGAGAGTCAGTGGACATGAACTGCACAAGATGAGAAGGAAGGGATAAGAGGCACTTCTCCACTTAAGACAGAGTGGAGAGAGGATACTTGTCAGAGATGCCCCAGACTCCTCGAGGTTGTTGTTGTTGTGGGCGTTCAGTCATTTTAGTCTCCTCTCTTTATGATTCCACTTGGGATTTTCTTGGCAAAGATACTGCAGTGGCTTGCCATTGCCTTCTCCAGCTCATTTTACAGATGAGGAAACTGAGGCAAATAGGGTTAAAGGATTTGCCCAGGGTCACACAGCTAGGAAGTGTCTGAGGCTGGATTTTAACTCAGAAAAATGAATCTTTCTTATTCGGCCCAGAACTCTATCCACTGAGACAGCTAGCTGTCCTTTCTCAATATATTGAAATATAAAAAGGACAGTCAATAACCATTATGTACCTTTGTACATGAGCACCATATGCTAATAGTGTAGCATGTGCATGGCATTGACTCTCAAATGTCTAGGCTCTCTCTCTCCCAATGTTGGGACTGGCTTGATTTCCCCTAGTTACATATACTTTAGCATATTGGGGTAGTGTTACCAGAAGAGCAGCCATATGGCCACAATTCAAAATCTCAGAGTCTTAGAGGGTAGCTCTGATATTTGGGGGCAGAGAGAGATTCATTTATACTATTAGTACTCCATAGTATAATTTCTGTGCCACCACCATGTTTCCCATTTATACAAAATCAGTCACCATGACACCATCAACTCTTAAATATAAAATATTTACTAAAGGATAAGGCTAAAGCACGAATAATCATAACATTTACCCAATAGAAAACAAGAGTAAGAGTAATTATAACATTAACTCAGTAGAAGGCAAGAGCAACCATAATCATAACCTTTATTTAGGTTAAAGACAAGAGCAGATACAATCACATTTACTCTATAGGAGGTAAAAAGTAGCAATAATTAAACTAAAATCATTCACCTTGGGCCTAGGTCACACTCTCCCATCAAGGCACACAGTGCTTATGGGTGATAGTGGACACACACTTACAGAAACCTAACAGGCAGGTGTTTGAGGGAAATTCATAAGCCTAGGTCAACTCAGCTCTGGCTGACTGGCTTGAACGTCCTTAGTCTCTTTAGAGAACAGTCTACACCATACATCACCTTCTGGCCAAAACTGCTCCTCTGCTATTTACACCTCTCCTTTCTCACAGCTTTCCTGCTGGGCAAAGTCACTTCTTTGCTACTCTCAGGATGTTGAAGCAGTGACAAGCTCTTTTAGGACATAGCCACTGTTAACAGGGTCGTGAGAACATGTAAGGCTCTTCCCACGATAAGCATTTCCCTTAAGCCAGAAAACTGCCAAGCTTTCTCAGATCTGCTCTGGGATTCTCATGAGTTTCTTCCTCACAAGCTGTAGGGCCATGAAGCCTTTCCCCAGTCAGCTCTTCAAACTCCAGGGGTTTGTTTTATACAGTCAGCTCTCAGTAAAGTCATGCCTCTTCTTACACCAAAGCAGATACAAAGCCTGTCTTTCCCTCTTTCTCCCTCCTTAATCCAGAGAGTATTGTTATATAAACAGGCAACAAAGGCAAACTCTTTAGAAGTTTCCCCTCTCTCAGCCTGATGGTGGCAGCAAAGGGCAATCCTGCTATTCTCCAGCCAATAAGCTCTCAACCAAACTAGTGCCTCTCTTCCAGTCAGCACAGCTCCCAGCAAAACAGCTGTAGAACCTGAGCTTGTCAGCTCCTATCAGGTCCTGTCATCTGTCTTCTTGAAGCAACTCCACTAGTCCCCTCCCATGCCTTGTTACCCCAACTCCTCTTGCCCTTAGCTTGCTCTCCTACTTCTATCTTCATCTAGTCATATCCTACCCCTCCTCTCTCCTATAGCTTCTAATGCCTCAAATTAAGCCTCCTTATAAGCAATCACCTATTTGTAATTTATTTTGTTATTGTATAAACAATCACATATTTGTATTTATTATGTATTTATGATGTAACCCTCTAAAGATCCACCTTTCTATCGAGGATGACCCCAGAGCAGTCCTTACATATTCTTCTCCTAATCCAGAGATAGTTACTGGATCTATAATTTATTCACTACATCCTTCAAAACTATGGAAATAGTTGTGATTCTCCTGTCCTAAATCCAAGTCCTTTTGGTGTCAATGAGCTCAGAGGGCATTTTGCTGCAGGTTACCTTATTTCTCCAGAAGGGAAAGAGAGACAAGAGGGGAAGACCACAAACAAGGTGATGATAAACCATAATATATTGCAGACATCTTTAACTCAATCAGGACTCTGCCTTTGGTCAGGTCCACTCAACACACTTATCTCAGGGGCAGTTTTCTCTCTGGTCCTTATAACAATCTCCACATCATTTAATGTGACAAGCTGTTTCTTCTCATGTGGATTTCAGCAGTGTTTCTTACACAAATGTACATTTTCTATTCCTTTCAGTAAACACAACCTCTGCATTTGAAAGGAATGCAATATATACACTAGCATGATGATCTGGATAGGACCTTAGAGTTCATTTAGTATTACTGATTCATTTTTGGCTTGTATCCTCAGTGCCTACCACAGTGCCACAACCCCCTCATTCCCCTCAAAACACAAACATACGTACAGTGCTTAATATGTACTGGTGGGAGTGAAATTGAACACCTTCACTTTACTGAGGCAGAATCTTAGTCCTAGAAAGGGGAAAGAACCTGTCCAATGTCACAGAGCTACAGAGCCATAACTTGGAATTTTTTTTCTGGGGTGAAAAATGTAATTTGGAGGAGGAGCTGTGGTATTGAGGACAGTGAGACAGAAGTGGCACAGAGGATAGCCTGACCTTGAAAGGGTATGGTCCATATCCCCAAGTCTTTCCCCCAGGAGAGTTGGCAGATCCTAGGAGGGGGTACTGTAGTAGCAATACCCTAGGGAGAATAAAACATGCTTCACCCCACACTCACCCCCTACCTGGTATATTGGGACAAAGCTTCTTTGGCTCTACACTATTTCCCAGTCTGTCTTTGCTTCTGAAAACTTTGACACCATGCCTCAGCTGCCTTAGCACATGGAGCCTCCTCACTGGACCATCTATCAGCTCCTGCAACCTTCTCACCCTGGAACTTCCCTCTACTATACTGGCCGCCTTCTCCCTTTGGTGCCATCAACCTGGGATCTTCATTTTGAGGAGGGTCCCAACCCAGCCATCCTTCATCTCCCAGCTTTGCTTCTGACTTTCCATATTTTGACACCATGGTCCCTCATGGGTGCCTCTCCCCTCTTGTTTTTCAGTTCCTTTTTGTGTATGGGGTGTTGAGGAAGGAGTAGCACCTCAGGTGTGAGTGGTGCTAAGCCCTTTTGAGGCTCACTCTGAAAAAAGACACCCATCTTTGGTTTCCACCTACCACCCAATTCTCACATGTGGTCCAAGAAGCTGTTGAATGAACAATGGCCACACCTGGTAAACCATCATGGTAGATGGGCTAAACCACATCAAGGGTAATTAACAGGCCTCAAACCTGTTATTGAGTTGGGGGGAGGTGTCTCTACCCCAAGCATGTGAAGACTTTCCCCTGCAGAATGGGCAGATGAGAACAATTTGTTCCAACAGCCATGAAGGTATCTGAAGCAGGTACCATGGAGCACTTAGAGGTTGTCCAGGCATCAAAGAAGCCAAGGTCATCAACTTCATCCTGGGCCATTGCCCATCATCTTGACTTTTGTCTTGCCACTGGACTATGCCTCTGGAAGAAAGGGTGAGGCTGACGACTTTGTGCAAGTCTGCCTCACTTAAATCCAATTCAAGCAAAAGTCAAGATGTCACCTGTGATGTCATTGGTCCTCTTTGAAACCAAGGATAGACAACAACAATTGTCTTCTCCCATTGACTGTAAGCTCCTTGAGGGCAGGGACTGTCTTTTTGCTTGTATTGTATCTTCCCTGCTTAGCAACGTGCCTGGCACATGTTATTCTTCAGTTGTTTCAGTCTCATCCGACTCTTCTTGACCCTATTTGGGGTTTTCTTGGCAAAGACACCAAGGCGGTTTGCTATTTCCTTCTCCTTCTCCTTTTACAGATGAGGAAACTGAGGCAAACAGGATTAAGTGACTTGCCCAGGGTCACACAGCTAGTAAGCATCTGAAGCCAGATTTGAACTCAGGAACATGAGTCTTCCTGACCCCAAACCCAGGGCTTGATCCACCATGCCTGGCACATAGTAAGCACTTAATAAATGCTTGCCATTTCTTGCCTAGTTACAGGGAGTGTCAGAATTGAGATTGGAAATCAATCTGACTTCAAATGCCCTAGTCTGCCAAGTAGAGAATCTTCTGTTCTGAATCAGTATCTCTTTGACTTAGTGTGCTTGGAGGGTGTACTGTAGCACTCTGTCTCACCTCCCCTAAGGGGAAAGGGAGATGAATGGGCCAGTGGACCCTTGAGCTATGCCTAAGCTCTTTGGTCAGATGGTTCAATTTTGGTTCTGCCAATAGAGGGATGTGCAGACTAGGAGATCTCATGGGATTATTTCCTTTTCATTCTTGTCATCCGATATCAGTGACCAAAAGCTTAGCTATAGGCTGCCCTGGGATAGGATCTCTATAAGATAACAGAAATTCCACCTTGGTCCCTACCATCTAGGCACTGACCATCCACAATTCAAATCACTGACACAAAAGAATGTTCTACATGGACAGGGACAGGCCCCAGTAACTGACCAGGTCTGTTTTATCTGAACCAACTTAGATAATTATGGAGACTGTTCTCCATTCTATTAATATGGCTCCCAAGAGTGAGGACAATACTCAAAGAATAATTGGCTGATTTTTTTAATGGGCCTGTGATATCATTAGTATAAGGAGCTCTGGTGAAAGATTTCCTCTCTCTCTGAAGATCAGCACCAGCTTTGCAATTCATAGTTTTAAACTGCTTGGGGCAGAAGCTAGGTGGCAGTGGATAGAGCACGAGGCCTGGAGTCAGGAATACTCATCTTCCTGCATTCAAATCTGGTCTCAGACATTTCCTAGCTGTGTGACCCTGGGCAAGTCACTTCACTATGTTTGCCTCAATTTCCCCATATACAAACTAAGTTGGAGAAGGAAATGGCAAACCACTCCAATATCGTTGCCAAGAAAACCCCAAATGGGGTTGTGAAAAGTCTGATATGACTGAACAGCAATAACAAACTGCCTGGGGCACTAAGAGATTAAGTGACTAGCTCATTGTCATATAGCCTGGACAACGCCAGAGGTGGGATTTGAACCAAGGTCTTCCTGACATCAAGTGCTGCTCTCTGTTCCAGTGGCATCAAACTCAAACAGAAATGGATCCCTGCTACAACATATTGATTTATTGCATTTTCACTTATTTTTGCTAAAGATTTCCCAATTACAATTTAATCCAGTTCAGTCTCACTTAAGAGTCTTCGGGTTGTGAGTTGGACACCTCTGTCTTATGGTGCCTTTCCCCTCACACTATCATCTCCATGTTCCTTTGTTAATGCGGTTCACACTCATATTGGTTCCTTGGGCTGCCCTATCACACTCTTGACCTGTACTGAGGTTGAAATTCACTAACGGCCCCAGACCTTTTTCAGACAAACCAGCTGGTGGACATTGGCTCCCTCGTCTCATACTTGGGAAGTTGATTTTTTGAACCCAAGTGTAAGACTTTACATTTATCCTCTTTCACTGTCTTTCTTACTGTATTCAGTCCAATACTTTATCCTTTCAAGAACTTTTTGGATTCTGATGCTGTCTTCTGAAAGCTCTTTGAGGGCAGGGACTATTTGGGTTTTGCCTTTCTTTGTGTCCTGAGGCTTAGCACAGTGCCTGGCACACAGTAAGTCCTTAATAAATGCTAGCTGACTGAATGATTGTGCATTTTCTTTAGTTGTTTCAGTCATATCCACCTCACCTTGACCATATTTAAAGTTTTCTTGGCAAAGATACTGAAGTGGTTTGCCATTTCCCTCTCCAGCTCATTTTACAGATGAAGAAACTGAGGCAAACAGGATCACACAGCTAGGAAATGTCTAAGGCTGAATTTGAACTCATGAAGATGAATCTTCCTGACTCCAGACCCAGTACTCTATCCACTATGGCACCACATAGCTGCCCAATTGTGCATTTGCTATCCCTTTCAGCTCTGTGTCACCTGCAAACTTGGCAACGATACCTACCGTATGCCTTTATGTTACAGAGATGTTAAGCCACATAGGGTGAAGCACAGACTCCTAAGGTGCTCTGCTTGAGACCTCCTTCCAAACTGACATCAACCATTAATGAATTCTCTCCTATCAGATCATTCACCTAATTCTGAATCTATTTAATTGCACTGTGGTCTGGGGCCCATAGTATCAAATTCAAATAAACACAGAGGCCAGCAAATTGTACATAAGGAACCCTGTGGACCCTACATTCTATTGTATTTTTATTTTGTTAAATATTTCCCAATTACATTTTAATCGGTTTCCCCCAGCACTTGTTTGCTAAAAAGTATAGGTATACTGCTCTATGACTATAATATTCTATTGTATGTGTTAGAAACAAGGCTTAAATATATGCTCTCTTGACACTAAGGACAGCTGTCTATCCACTACCTCCTACTACTTCTCATCACTGTGGCTAGAAAGAGCTTCACAGCTAAAAAGCCTCATTTACCAATTCTGTAACCACGTCCAAAAAGGAAAATTCGATTAATCAAGCAACCCATGCCTGATGAGGCCATGTTGGCTCTTTGTGTCCATTGCTTCCTGTTTCGAAAGTGCACTAATGGTCTCTTTAATAATGTAGTCCAGAATTTTTCCCAGGAATCAAGGTAAAATTCACTGGCTTAGAGTTTTCAGCTTCCTTCTCTTTCCTTTTTTCCCTAAAGCAGGACATTTGTCCTTCTTGCTTCTAGGGAACAAGCCTAGAATCAATTTTGGGATGTTACATGGGTTTAGTTTGATCTACCCAAAGAATGGGCTACTTCAAGAGATGAGGTGAGGGGACCCCATCAATAGTGGTCTCTAAGAAGACGCTTGCTGAAAATGACTAATATGGAAGTGTTTTCCATAACTGCACATGTATAACCTATGTCTGTTTACCATCTCAAGGAGAGGAAAGGGGTGGGAGGGAGAGAGGGGTGGAATTTGGAGCTCAAAACTTTAAATTAAAATGTTACAAAAAGAAGAAGAGGCTTGTTGACAGCTATCCGCTTGGGAATATTGGACTAGTTGAATTAGATGACCTCTGAAGACCTTTCCCTCTTTGCTCTGAGATAGAAGAAAAGGAAGAGAAGGTGGAAGAAGGGAGAAGAAAGAAAATGGAGAAAAATGAAAGAAGAAAAAAAGATGGAGAGAGAGAGAATAATGGAGAAAAGATAGAGAAGAGGAAGAAAATGGAAGGGAGAGAAAGAAAGAAAAGAGGTAAGACATTGGAAAGAAAGAAGAAGAAATGGCAGCTCTCGTAGGAATAATAGATTTAAAGCTAACTGAGAATTCATTGTTGTTGTTCAGTTGTTTCAGTCGTGTCTGACTCTTCCTGACCCCATTTGGGGTGTTCTTGGCAAATATACTGGAGTGGTTTGCCATGTCCTTCTCCAGCTCATTTTACAGATGAGGAAACTGAGGCAAACAGGGTTAAATGACTTGCCCAGGGTCACACAGCTAAGAAGCATCTGAGGCTGGATTAGAACTCATGAAGATGACTCTTCCTGACTCCAGGCCCAGCACCCTTTGCACTATGGTGCTACCTAACTTCCTGGATGAGAATTTAGAGATTCCTTATTTTACAGAAGAAGAAAGTGAGGTATCTAGAAGTAAAATGACTTGCCCAGGGTCACAAAGCTGTTAAGTGTCTGAGGCTAGGCTTGAATCCACATCTTTTTGACTTCCAGTTTGGTGTCTTTTTTTTGTTTTGTTATGTCATGCTGCTTCTAATAAGACAGAGATTGCCAGAGAAAGGGCCAGCCAGAGTGACCTCCAGTGGCCCTTGGCCCAAAAGTTGCCTACCCCTGATTAGATGCCCAGTGAAAAGTGGCTAACTACCCTGAGAGCAGCAGCCTCATGCCAGGACTGCCCTAGAAATATGACTAAGGAAATTTAGAAGCTAAGATTCCTTTGTGGAAGGTGAAATCATTTCATATAATACAGGACACTCTGTGCAAGGCAAAATTGCTTCATAATCCCGCCATGTAAACCAGCTGGGATTCTCCTTCACATAAATTGAATTTTGATTTATCAATCAATAAATGCCTCCAGAATCCTCATTAATGGGAAGTTCATCCAATTTAACCAGAGGTGCAGATAGAGACTATTGGAAGCTCCCAGTAAAATATAACCCTCATTTAACCACCAGTGACTGAGTGTCCGTATTCAGCGGGGGTGATGGCAAGAGCCCATCTCTCAGCATTTCCAGTGAGGCCTGGGGCCTGGTGGTATAAAAAGCCTCCATCTTCCAGCACTGTCTGCCAAGGTATATCATATAGCTACAAAACATGACCCAGCAATGACTCCCAAAGTACCAGCCCCCAAGATGGAAATCGGGCCCATCTGGCATTACTGTACAATGTTGTTGTTTGTCCTTCGTTGTCTAAAAGGGCCAACAACATCCCGGGGTGAACTGGATTTAAGTGAAGCAGAGTTGCACAAGTCATCAACCTCAGTTTCTCTTCCAAAGTCATTGAAGTCCAGTGGCAGGACAAAAGTCAAGATGGCTGGCGATGGCTCGAGACACAGTGGATGACCTTGGTGTCTTCAACGTCTGACCAAGCTCCGAGTGCTCCACAGCACCTGCTTCAGCCACCTTCGTAGCTGCTGGAACAAATTCCACCGGGGAAGTCCTCACGTGCTTGGAGTAGACCCCTCCCGTTCACTGAGGCCCATTGGCTACCCTCAACCTGGTTAAGCCCATCTGCCAAGATGGTTTTACTGGCGTGTGGCACATGCTACAGCTTCTTGGATCCGCAGGTGAGAGTTGGGTGAAGGTGAACACCAAAGATGGATGAGCAGCCCTGAAAAGAACTCAGCAAGCCCTCACAGCAGAGGAGCTAGTCCTCCCTGTAAACCTCTTACATTCCTGAATTTAATATATCCTTAGAAGGAAAAACAAGCTCTATATAATAGAGATTTGTGGCCTCAAGTACAATCCTCTGTTAAGTAGGGATTGAGGTAAAACAGAGACAAAGCTAAATAGCCTACCAGTGGTGTTCCCCACTCCTAATTCTCAGAAGGATCCTGGAAGAAGTTTCCATCACAGCTAGGAGGTGCAGTGGATAGAGAGAGCCCAGGACCTGGAGACCGAAAGACATAAGATCAAATCCAGCCTCATTTACTTTGCTGTGGGTCCCTGCCCAAGTCACTTAACCGCTGTCTGCCTCAGTTTATTCATTTGAAAAATGGTAATAAAAGTAGCACCTTCCTTCCAGGGTTGTTGTGAGAATAAAAATTAATGGTTTTTATAAAGCACTTTGCAAATTGTAAAACACTGTATAAGTGATAGCTGCAAAGACAAAAATGAAACAGTGCCTAACCTCCAGGAGTCTGAATTTCCCAGCTGGCTCCCTGCCTTAGGCTTCTCCACCATGCTCCAGTACCAGTATCTTCCTCTACCCCCACTCCCCTTTTCAGTTGCCATCTCATGTGTCATCCTCTTCCATTAGAATGTAAGCTCCCTGAAGGCAGGCACTATTTTTCTTTTTTATTGAATTTGTATTCTCAGCACTTAGCACAGTGCCTGGCACATAGCACATACTTAATAACTGTCTTTTAACTGAATGACTGTATTTTACTGGGGGTGAGGGGCAAGTGCTATACCACATGTTAATAGATAAAGCAGACAACTTGGGACTTGAAAAGAGCAGTGGTTCCCTAATTAGAGAAGCCCTGCCTCTGATACTTATTATACCTATGTGACTGCAGGCAAGTCATTTAGCTTCCCTGGGCCTCAGTTTCTCCATCTGTAAAATGAGAGATTTGGACCTAATGGGCTCTGAGTTCCTTTCCAATTCTATATCTATAAATCCTGCATTCTATAGGTGAAAAAAACTGAGGCCAGACAGGTTAAGGGATTTGCCCATGGTCACCATCATTTTGATTTGAATCCAAGGCTTCTGACCTTTTTCTGCTACTCCAAGGGGCCTCAGTGCCATTCTGTCACTTCCTTAAAAGTCACACGGTCTTCTCCATATACTTTGTTGTTGTTCAGTCAGTTCTGATTCTCTGGGACCCCATTTGGAGTTTTCTTGGCAAAGATACTAGAGTAATTGATCATTTTCTTCTCCAGCTCATTTAACAGATGAGAAACTGAGGCAAACAGAGTACAGTGACTTGCCCAGGGTCACACAGCTAGTAACTGTCTGAGGCCAGATTTGAATTCAGGAAGATGAGTTTTCCTGACTCCAGATGTGGTACTCTATGTACTGTACCATCTAACTGCCAGGCACTCATTTTATAGATTAAGAAATTGAAGCCAGCAAGGTGAAGTGACTTGCCCATGGTTACACGACTAGGAAGTGCCTGAGGCCAGATTTGAACTCAGGTCTTCCTTACTCCAGGCATGGTGCTCTATCCACTCTGCCACTCAGCTGTTCTCAATTCCCCATATGCCACAAACCGAATATGTTCAAGTCAGCTCTGAGCTGCGTCTGCAAGTCTAAGAAAAACCAAGGGTCAAACAATATTTCAGCAGCTATGGGCTACACCAATTTCCCTGTAAGCTTGACCTGAGATAGTCCATTACCCCAATGCTTCTAGCCAAGGGTATCCTTTAAAACACTGTGGAGGGGATCCAGTAAAGCTCAATGATTTATTAAGGATATTGGAAGGGGAAAAGAATGTGATTCTTTCCCTGAATAAATGTTATTACATTCCATCCATCACCGTGCCTTCCAACGGATCTCATAAACATAAAAACGATGTTTATGGGTGAACAATGCACTTTAATATCCCCTGAATAATTTGTGCTATCGGGAGTACATGTCCCAATATTTTCTCCTTTGGTCCGTTCCTGGCTAGCTCTGACCACACAAGAGTAAATGAGCTTATAAATAACATTAATGGGTTTTCCTCAGCCTTCCATCAGCCCCCTCCTCATATTGCTGGTATGGTGTAAAAGAAAGGCCTCAGAAGACCATGGTGCAAATCCCACTTACTAGCAGTAAATTAATTCCCCTCTCTGGACCTCAGTTTCCTCACCTATAAAATGGGAGGAAGGGAGATTGAAGTTTCTTTCAACTCTAAATTTCTGATCCTATAACCCTATGAACTGTTTCTATAATTAATTTTTTTTTACCTCTGTAGATCTGGGTTCAAATCCTTCTTCTGAAACCTAGATGTTATGTGACTCTAGGCAAGTCACTTAATTTCTCAGGTCTCCAGACACTTCTCTAAGAGTCAAAGATGCAGAGACACTGCTAGCCTGCATCAGAAAAGAGCTTCCTAAACTAGGAGTTCCTTATTCCAATGAAATCACAGGTCCAGCCCATATCCTCTGTCCCTAACTCTCAACAATCTCCCAACCCCTTGTAGTTCCCAAAGGGATTAAGCTCATAAACCATTAGGGAGACCAGGGAGATCTCAGTAGGCACCCAAGGCAATGAATGTGTGGTATAGGGGAAAGGCTCCAAAGCCATTGCCTGGAACACAGGTTCAAAGCCAGATGGGACCTTAGAGGTTTAGCTAGTTCCACCCTTTGTTTTATAGAAGGAAAAACTGAGTCCCAGAGAAGGTAAGTGACCTGCATAAGGTCACACAGGTGGTGACTGGAATCTGGATCCTGAGACTCCAAATTCGGCAGTCTTCCCACTGCTGTACTCTGGCAGGAATGGCCAATGTATCGATTTGCTTGGCTTCAATATCCATCTACTGGTGGAGGTGAGAACAGCCATTAGGAAATTAAATTAACATTTTTAAAAATCAATAAAAATAGTTTTTTTTTAAAAAAGAATTCATTGTAAGATTTAGAGCTAGAAGAGACCATTGTGGTCATCCAGTCCAAAACGATCTCAAATTACAGAGGAATCAATTCAACGAGCATGTGATAAAAGCCTACTATGTGCACAAGACTCTTAGAGACACAGAAACAAAAGTAAAACATTCATTCCCTGTCCTATGGGAGCTTGCATTTTATCACAGAAATAGCATACACAGATTGAGCAGCTCCATGGCTCAGGGAATAGAGCACTGGGTTTGGAATCAGGAAGACTCCTCTGCCTAAGCCCAAAACCAGCCTCATGACACTTCCTAGCTGTGCAACTGTAGTCAAATCACTTCACCCTGTTTGCCTCAGTTTCCTCATCTATAAAATGAGCTGGAGAAGGAAATGGCAAACCACTCCAGTATCTCTGCCAAGAAAACCCCAAATAGGGTCATAGAGAGTCAGACACAACTGAAAAATGACTTAACAACAAGTATTTATATCACATTTACAAAAATGTGATTTTTACAAAATTTTACAAAATTTACAAAAATTTTTGTAAAATAAATATAAGGGAGTTGGGAGTGGGGATCATAGGCAGGAAGACTCAAGAAAAGCCTCTTGTAAGAGACGACGTGTGAACTGAAGCACAGAGATGTCAAATGATTTGTCCAAGGTCACACAGGTGGTAAGCAGTAGAGTCAGAATTTAAACCCAAGTCTTCCATCTCCAGACCCAGGGCTCTATCCACTCCACCACATTGTCTCCTCCAAGGTCAACTCCAAGGAACCAGATTCTATTCTCAACACGGAAATTTGATTGTGCTGAATATGGCTTCCAATAAATGTGCCACATCAGTCGGAGAAGGTTAAACAAGGTGAGCTATGTGAATTTGATAAGATCAAACTGTAATCATGAGGAAAGCCTTGAAGCATAGGAATGCTCATGTGAAGTGAGGCAAGGAGAAGAAGAGCCAGAAAAACTGTATGTACTGTGAGTGTGAGAGTTTAAAGGAAAGAACAACACAAAACAATCGAAAATGAATAACAGTAACAACTAGAGCTGGCATTTCTATAGTGATTTCATGTTGGCAAGGTGCTTTACAAATGCTATGTAATTTGATCCTCAAGACAATGAAATGTTGGAAAATTATAATTATCAAGTTTGGAGGAGGAGGAAGAAAGAGAAAAGGAGGAGGAGGAGAAGAAGGAGGAGGAGGAGGAGGAGGAGAAGAAGGAGAAGGAGAAGGAGGAGAAGGAGGAGGAGGAGGAGGAAGAGGAGGAGGAGGAGGAGGGCAATGATGAGGAGGAGGAATTTCCACCAGCTTCTTTACAGTGGCAGAACATGGATGGGAAACACTGCATGTAATACCAGAGGGAAGGGAATAAACATTGATTAAGTATCTCCTATGTGCACTTTACAAATATTGTCTCATTCAATCCTCACAACAAATCTGGGAGGTAAATGCTATGTTATCATCTCTATTTTATACTCAAAGATATGGGTTAAGTGACTAGTCCGGGGTCACATAACATTCATAGACCATGTTCAAGGTAGCATTTGAATTCCAGGTCTCCTGACTCAAGGTCCATCCTTCTATCCACTTTACCACCCAACTGCTTTCTCAACAGACTTTTTCATGTACTGGTTAGTTTTGCTAACGTCTTTTTTACTTCTGCTCTCTTTGTTTTTTGTTTTTGTTTGTGTCTTTGTTTTAAAAACTGGTTTGGGGGAGGAGCAAGGGAAGTGATACATTGGAAAATGAGGATGATATAAAAAAAGAAAATCAAATTTTGTTTTTTAAAAAAATGGGTCATTCTGTGGAGCTTGGAAATCTTTTTTTCCCCCTTGCTGACAGTTTTTTCATTTGTGATTTGGGTTTGGGGGAGGGGGAGTACCCCTGATAGTGGGATTTAGAACTATGTGAGATATGCTGTCTCTCAACCATAGCTTTTAAAATGGGCACAAAGAAATATAATTGTCTTTCCTTCCCAGCTCCCCTGTGGATTTCTCAGCTACATCCCCCATACTTACAACCCTCGTAAAGCAGAAAATATAGTAACAGTTTTATCAAAAGGTACCAGACAAGAGGGCTGGTGAGCTTTGCCTGCAGGAAACCTGCTGAGGTGAGAGCAGGCACCAGAAGTCAGGGGTCTGGGCACATGAACTCATCTTCGCAGGATGCTCAGATGCAGCTACTGGGAGCCTAGTAGAAGCTACTCCCACTCTCAGGAGGGCCACATCCCCTTTGGAATTTCCATTTGACTCTAAAGCCTGAAGCCAAAGCAAACATAAAAAGAGGCCAATCTATCTGGATGACTTCAGCCTGCCCCACTTTCCATTAACCCCATTGTCCAGCCCCAAAAAGGCACAATGGTCTCCTGTCTGTGCTTTTCTGGTTACACGTTGCATTTACATACATATGCACATATGCACACACACAAAATCCTAGTAGAATGGAATCTTCCTTGAAGGCAGGGACAGTTTCATTTCCATTTTTATATCTAGGACCTATCCCAGTCTCTGGCATATAGTAAGTTTAATAAATGCATATCAGATTGGATTGAATTCTCAGTCTCCAGTTTTCTAGAAAATCACTTCACTCTAACCTGCCAATTTCCCATAACCCTTTGGGGGTAAATGGGACATGTTGGTTACAAGCCAGAAGGGATCTCTGAGACTATTTAATCCATGGTTCAGATGAGAAAATGGAAGCCTAAAACATTAGAAAAAAGCTTGCCAAGGTCATATGGGTCACATGTAGCAGGAGCAAAATTGGAAACCCAGTCATCAGATGCCAATTCCATCCTGCCTTCCACTTTACCAGGAACCTCTGTAACCCTGACCTCTAGAACAGAGCCTGGAACATAGTAGATAGATAGGTAGATAGATAGATGATAGATAGATAGATAGATAGATAGATAGATAGATAGATAGATAGATAGATAGATAGATGGATGGATGGATGGATGGATGGATGAATGGATGGATGGATGGATAAATAAATAAATAAGTTGTGTGTGAGTGTGTGTGTGTGTGTGTGCGTGTGCATGTGTGTGTATGGCTTGTTGATTTACTAATTAGTCACAACTGTCCAGAGAGGATGATGTTGACCATATCTGAGTCTGTCTGCTACAAAATCCAGAGTTTAAAAGGAATCTCAATAATCATGCAATCACAGAATTCAAGACAGTAAGCATTTATGAAGCACCTACTATGTCTCGGGCACTGTGTTAAGTACTCGGGCAAAAACCAGTTTCTACTCTCAAGGATCTCATAGGTTAATGGGGGAGATGACATTGAACAAGATGCATACAGAATAAATTGGAGTTATAATAATAGCAGCTAGGTGGAGCAGTGAATACCTGGAGTCAGGAAGCCCCATCTTTGTGAGTTCAAATCTGGCCTCGGACACTTAGCTGTGTGACCCTGGGCAAGTCACTCAATCCTGTTTGTCTCGGTTTTCTCATCTGTACAATGAGCTAGAGAAGGAAATGGCAAACCACTCCAGTATATTTGCCAAGGAAACCCCAAATGGGGTCACAAAGAGTCAGGCATGACTGAAAAATGACTGAACAGCAATCATCAATAGAATGAAGGCTTTCTCATTAAGGAGGATCAGCTTCCTATAGATGGTGAAATTTTAGCTGGGACTTGAAGGAAGCCAAGAGGGGAAGATAAGGAGGGAGAGCACTCCAGGTGGGGGGGCAGCCATTGAGAACGCCCAGAGTTAGGAAATGGAGGGACAACAAGAGGCCAGTGTCACTAGATCAAAGGATCCATAGGGACAAATAAGATGTAAGAAGACCGGAAAGGTAGGGAAGGGGAAAGGTTATGAAGAGCTTTAAAAAGTCAAATATTTGATCATGGAGGAAATAAGAAACCACCGGAGTTTATTGGGGAAGTGGAGGAGGGGTTACATGGTCACACCTGTCCCTTAGAAAGATCACTGCGACTATGGAGTTTGAATGCAGATCGAAGCATACTATTTGCTATTTTTTTTCTTCTGTTGAGTTTTGTTTCCTCTTTCTGGTGGTTCCTCCTATTAGTTCTAATTCTTACTTACAATATCACTAATGTGAAACTATGTTTAATAGGAATGTATATGTATAGCCTATATTAGATTGTGTGCCATCTTGGGGAGGGTGGTGGGGAGGAAAGGGGAGAAAAATTTTAAACTCAAAAGCATATGGAAGTGATTGTTGATAAATCAAAATAAATTTATTTTATTTTTTTAAAATAAATTAATTTTAAAAAAAAAGGAAAGATCACTGTGCCAGCTGATGCAGGATGCATTGAAGTGGGGGGAGACTTGAGGCAGGGAGGCCAATGGGCAGGGAAGCTCTTGTCACAGTCCAGGCATAAGGTGATAAGGCCGAGGGCTCTCTGGGCCTCCATTTCCTCACCTGTAAAGTGAGGAGGTTGGACTCCATGCCTAGTTCCAGGCGTAAGATCCTATACTTGATGGGAGAAGGGAGGAGGGCACTGCAGAAGGAGTAAAATGAGCCCTTAGAGTTGGCACATGTCACTCAAAAGGGGAAACCATGTGACTCAAAGTGACACCAGGAAGGGGGAGCAAGGGATGCAACCAGACTCTTTGGGCTGCTTCCTGACATCAAGGTGAAGGGGATGGATGGGAGATAAACCAAATATCACCCAACATTGCAGGGCTCTGGGGAGAGGAAATTGGGCAAGCCCTGTGGCACTCTTGTGAATCCCTCTGCCAGGAACCCCCCCTCCATTTCCACCTGCTGAAATCCTATCTGCTTCCTAAGGTCTGGCTCTTTAAAGCCTCCCAGAATCTCCCTCTCTCTCTCTCTCCCCTACAGGAAACAATCCTTCCTTTCTCCAGTCTCCAATGGCACCTTGTTCATATATTACGGCACATAAGGAAGGGAAGAGAATAAAACTATCTACCTCTCTATCTGCCTGTCTGTCTATCTATCTATATATGTGTGTATTTATATGTGTGTGTGTATACATGTGTATATCTAGATACATATACATATGTGTCTATACTCTATATATGCTGTCCATGGGGTTTGCTTAGCAAAGACACTGGAGTGGTTTTCCATTTCCTTCTCTAATGGAGTAAGGCAAACAGAGGTCAAGTGACTTGCCGAGGGTCACATAGCTAGTAAGTGTCTAAGGTTGGATTTGAACTCAGGCCTTCCTGAACTCCAGGCCTAACACTCTATCTACTGAACCATCTAGCTGCCCCCATATACCATATAGCATCTACTATATGCCAGACGCTATGCTAAGAATTTTTATTTATAATCGCATTTGAACCTCACAACAATCCTGGGGGGGAGGTCATATTATCTTCCTTATTTTACAGTTGAAAAAACTGAGGAAGAGGTAAGTGAGTCACACAGCTGGGAAGTATCTGAGGCTGGATTAGAACTCAGGGCTCTCTGACTCCAAATCTGGAGCTCTGTGTATCACTGTGTCACCAGCTGCCTCACAACTGTAAGCATTAGTAAAAGGTTGTTTGTTTGACTTTTTTTTTTGCATTAAAGTTATTTACGCCTATATCTCATCTTCCCTACTCAATTATAGGTCCTATAAGGGGCCTTACTTTATCTTTATACCTCACCCCCATATACATACAGACACACACAGACACACACACACGTCAGTGCCTGGCCCATAATAGGTGCTCAATAAATGGTTTGTTGATTGAGTGATTGATGTTATCCAAACTCCTCATTTTGAAGGATGAGAAACGGGTTCTTTACAGAGGGAGATCAAAAAACTTAAGTGACTCATCCAAGGTCACACAGGTGGCATGTGGAGGGACAAAAATGCTCTGCCCTGGACCACTGACCCCAAATCTAGCACCCTTTCCAGTACCTTTCACAAGTACCTTTGTTGTGACAAAGAAGGATGCAGATGTCTTAAAAATAAATAAGTAAATATGTATATATGCATACTTGTATATGTATAGATACGTATATGAGTACATAGTGACATATATGTCAGTGTGTATGCACATACATGTTACCTCAAAGTGGGTTGCTTGGTTTTACAGTTGTTTAGGTTGGTTTTCATTTGGTTTTTTTGCAGAAAATGATTTGAATTCTACACAGAGTGCTCAAACGCCTCTCTTTTAATGGCATAAAATTAATTAGGCACTCTCAAGGACTGATTAGCTGATAGCCACACAACGAGGCTGGTTTCGAGCGAGATTTCCCAAAATGCTGACCCACTCACTTCCCGCCTGGAACTCTTCCATCTGAGCTGGGAAATCTGGAGCCTTGTTATTTACTGCAGTGCGTGTCGGTCAAGGACAGCAATAAAGGAAGAGGCCAGCTTGGCACAGCAGGAAGGAGAGGAAAGACCTGCCCTCTAGAGAAGAGGAGTAAGGAAGAAATGGCAGCTATTCATAGTCCCCCGGCCAAAGGAAAGCTTACCGTCACGGTGACAGGGATGAGTCGGAACACTGATAATACCATGGTGGAGATTATCCAAAATTGATGCATAGGTTCATAAATCTAGAATTGGATCCTACATTTAAAGCTAGTGAGAACCTCAGAGGTCATCTAGTACGGAGGTTATCAAATAGGATGTGGCATCGACAGCACTCCTGAATGTAACATGAACCGGATTAAAATATAACTGAGAAAGATTAACAATACAAACAAAAATACAAAATAACATGCTGTTCAGTCGTTTTTCAGTCATATCTCACTTTGTGACCCAATTTGGGGTTTTCTTGGCAGAGATACTGGAGTGGTTTGTCATTCCTTCACCAGCTCATTTGACAGCTAAGGAAACTGAGGCAAACAGGGTGAAGTGATTTGCCCAGGGTCACACAGCTAGTAAGTATCTGAGTTCAGATTTGAACTCAGGTCCTCCTGACTCCAGGCCTGATGCTCTATCCACTGCTCAATCTAGCTGCCCACAATACAACATAGATAATGTCAATTTGTGGTTTTCTAAGTCAATTTGCCACTCACACAGGCCCAATTCTATTTGGTTTGATGCCACTGATCTAGTCCAATGCCTTCGTTTCGTAGATGAGGACACTGAGGTCCAAGGATTTGCCGGATGTCACAGAGCTGGTCAGTCAACAAGCATTTATTAAGCACCTACTGTGTGCCAGGTGCTGTACTAAGTAGTAAGGACACAAAGAAAGGCCAAAGACAGCCCCTGCCCTCAGGGAGCTCACAATCTAATGGGAGACAGCACGCAGACACCTATGGACAAGCAAGCGATAAACAAGACAGAGCGGAGATCGGTGACGCAGGGAAGGCACTGGCATTAAGGAAGGCATAGAAAGGCTTCTTGTAGAAGGCAGGGTTTCAGCTGGGACTTGAAGGCAGCCAGGGAAGGCGGCATGTGAAAGCAGGTCCTCATACTCTACCATCTTTGGCTCTTGCCACTGCATTGTTTTGCTCCAGTTTGGGGGAAGGGGAGAGGGAGAGCAAGTGCTGGGATTCAGGATCACATACTGTTTGACTAAGAAGGATCCAGGCCATCTCATCATAGGATCCAAGCTCTAGAACTGGAAAACCATAGAAGTTTATCTAATCCAACCTCTTCATTCCGCAGAAAGAGAAAACTGAAGTCCAGAGAGATGCCACCCCAGCTCGCATCAGGAGTAAGAGGCCAGGATTCGAACCCAGATCCCCTAACTCTAAATACAGTATTCTTTCCTCTATGCCAGGATGTGGTTTTGTTCAGGCTGATGGGAGAAACAAGACCGCCTTCCCGGAGCTTTCCCTCTCACTGAAGAGAAAGAGAAACCTCTTTGTCCTCATCTACAAGACATAAAATGCTATAATAAGAACGAGGAGGCTTGGGGGAGGGGAGGTCTAAACTAGGCTCTGCAATTCACTAGTAAAGAGACCTAAAGAGACAGTGGAGTGAAGTAGAAACAGGCTGGATTCAGAGTCAAAGGACCTAAATCACTCGCTGTCTATAAATATTTGCATGACCTTGAGGAAGTCTTCTCCAGTCTTCTTGGACTTCATTCGCCGCCATCTATCTGTGATCCAATAACGGTGGCTTCATTATGGTACCTCTGTGGTCCATCTGCAGACACCAAGCATTTGCAGTGGCTGTTCCCCATGCCTAGAATGTTCTCCCTCCTCATCTCAGCCTCCTGGCTTCCTTCAAGTCCCAGCTGAAATCCTACCTTCTACAGAAAGTCTTTCTCCATCTCCCTTAATCTTAGTACCGTCCTTCTCGTTATCTCCAACGTATCCTTCTATAGCTTGTTTGTATGTAATTGTTTGCATGTTGTCTGCCCCATTAGCCTATGAGCTCCTTGAAGGCAGGGACTTTTTTTTTCTGCCTTTCTTTGTGCAACCTAGGCTTCTCTTGGCATGCCCAGTTCTAACATGGTGCTTGGCTGACTGACTTGCCCTCTCTGGATCTGTTTCTTCCTCTGTGAAATGATGGTTTGCTGAAATAAAGAGGACTACCAAAGTAGCAAAAACTATGGTCTTGAATCAAGACAAGGGAATTGCAATTTGGGACACCATACAATACCAAAGTACTGAAGAACCTGCAGTGGGGAGAAGGGGTCTAAATATATTTCCACAGGGAAGGCATCTCATGGAAGACACAGCCTAGAGAAGCAGTCACATAAGTTGTTTGGTATGACAACTGAAGTCCATAGAGAAGGCTGGAGAGTGGTGAAATCTGGTCAGCACAGTAGGCTCCAGGTGAGTTTTCAGAGACGTTGCAAGATGGGCTCAAAGGGTTCAGTCCTGCTACAACAATGAGGTCAAGTGACCCCTCTGCTGCTTGCATTCAACTTTGAAGCTCTTTTCTAGCTCAGAATCTATGCTCTTGGGATTTAAGTTCCCTCCTGTCTGAAACTTAGATTCCTCAACTGGAAAAAGAGGAAAACATTTTTCAAAAATTCCTTCCAGCTCCAAAATTCTATAATCCTCACAGCTCAGAAATCTATGGTTATAGGGGAAAGATGAAGAATTTGCCCCGAATAATCTACTCACAGGATGTTAAAAATTGACTAAGTGATAAGTAATAGCAACAACAATGATAATTTACATTTCTATAGCATTTTGAGGTTTACAAAACACTTTCCTCCCTTTCCAAATAGGTAATCTGAATATCATTATCCCCATTTTAAAGATGAGGAAACTGAGACTCAGAAAGGCTAAACAACTTGCCCATGGTATTAGAGCTTGTAAGAGCTGAAGCAAAAATTCAGACCCACAAAAATCCAAAGAACCCAAATCCTGGAGGCACAGAGTTGATCAAAATACTCTGCTATTTCATTCCCTTGGAGGTCTCTGTGAATATTCAAAACATTTTGGAAATGTAACCATCTTCCTCTCTGGCATACCCTATCATGCTTTAAATTCTAAAGAGGAAGCTCATTTATCAGTGTTAATTATGCCACCAGGTATTAACAGCTCCATTATTCAGCTGATAAATCTAATATTCAACTCCTTGACAGAAATTATGCAGCAAAACACACATGCATAGAAGTTACCCAGGACCTGAGAGAACTGCTGATTTCTCCCATTTTTAATACACCCCTCTGCAGTATTCAGAGGGTTGTCTGTTTGCCAAGTTAATGGAGAAAATGGTTTCACTCAGCGCTTGTCCCATCTGTCTTAATATTTTAATTTATACCTTTATTAAACTCTTACGGAAAATGGACTCCCAGCTTCCTCATTAAGCGGGTGAACGCACCCAGCATACAGCAGCTGCAAGGTGAGCTCTTTCAGATGGCATGCAATCTCTCCCAATCCATTTTCTTTCATGAATTCTTCCACGAGGATATATTACAGTGAAGCCATAAATAAATAGTGCGGTTTATGGATGAGGGATGGGCACATTGATCTTTAAATGGTTGTTAATAGTCTTTTATACTTTCCTAGCACCTTCCCAGCCCAAGAAAGTAGGAAGGCCAGGAACAAGAAAAAGAATAGGAATCTGGCACCATCTCATACCCCTAGAATGTTTTACAATTTACCTGGTCAAATATCATCTTCTGCAAGACTACCTTCCCCATCCCTGGCTCCCAGTGCCTTCTTCTAAGATGACCTTCTGTTTAAAATGTACATAACTTGAATTGTGTCTTCTTCATTAGGCTGTGAGGTCCTTGAAGGTAGGGAGCTGTGGTTCTGCCTTTCTTTGTATCACCAGTGCTGAGCACGTAGTGTGATGGTGGTGGTGGTGATGGTGGTGGTGGTGATGATGATGGTGGTGGTAGTGTCATTTTTCAGTCTTGTCTGATTCTTCATGACCCCATTTGGGGTTTTCTTGGCAATGACACTGGAGTAGTTTTGCCATTTCCTTCTTCAGCTCATTTTGCTGATGAAGAAACTAGGCAAACAGGGTAAAGTGACTTGCCCAGAATCACATAGCTGATTAGTATCTGAGGTCAGATGTGACCTCATGAAGATGACTCTTTCCTGGCACATAGTAGGCACTTCTGATAAATGCCTGTTGATTTGAGTTGTCTCCCTATTAAAATGTGAGCTTCTTGAAGGAAAAGATCATGTTTTCTCCTCTATTTTGATCTCTAGATCTTAGATCATCACCTAGCAAATAGTAAGCACTTAATAAATGCTTACTGACTCTTCCCTCACAAGAACATTAGTAGGAAATTTGTGGAAGAGTTATCTATTTCATTGTACAGAAGAGAAAACCGAAACCCAGAAAACTAAGTTGACTCATGGTACAGTGGGAAGGAAGACAATACTCATTCATATAGCTCCTACTATAAATAGGCATTGTTTTAAGCACTTTTATAAATATATTATCTCATTTGATCCTCACAAGGTAGATGCTTGTATTATTCCCATTTTGTAATGGAAAACACCGAGGTGAAAAGGCTCGCCCATGGTCACACAGCTAAGTAAGTGTCATAGACTGGATTTGAACCCAGGTCTTCCTTAATCCACACCTGGCATTCTAACTGCTGAACCACCATCTGTTTCTGAACTGAAACATATCCATCTTGAACCAAATCCGTCTTGAGGCTCTTGCTGCAGATAACAACAGAAGAAAGAAGGAAGTTGCTGAGAAACGGAAAGATGGCTCCCATGTCCTCCTTAGAGAAGCGAGGCAAGAAGTTGGCAGAGGGAGTTTTCTCCTATGCCCAGAAGCAATGAGAAACATTATTTCATGGGATATTTGATCATTCCACTTTGAAGTACTAACATTAAATATTTGCAATAGCGACAAAAAAAGGAAACCCACCATGAAAATTGTTGCACCAACATTGGTGGCCAAGGAAGAAATGGTAGAGAAATTCTAAGAAGAACTTGCAGAGACTCTCTGAATCAAATCAGCATACACACTGATCCTTGGTGATTTCCATGAGAAATGTCTAGAAAGACAGATTGGAGCCAATTGTGAAGGGTATTTTAATGCCAAGCAGAGTGAGGTATAAAATGGATAATTGTGATGACATTAAATTTAAAAGACGTTGGACAAATGGAGAAGTTTGTATTGTATTTTCTCCTTAAAATGAGATATTTGTAAAGCACTCCACACAGTGTCTGACACATAGTAAGTGCTATATATAAATGCTTGCTCTTATTCCTAGAAATAATAGAGCATTTCTGAAGCTCCTTGAGCAGAGTCGAATATGTCGAGAGCTGGGAGCCTAGAATGATAGAGTTACAAAGAGCTAGAAGGGCCTTTTGAAGCCATCTGGTCCAGCTGCTTCTTCTTACTGATGATGAAAGGGAAGCCCAGAGAAGTAAAATGACTTGCCCAAAGTCACACTGCTCAGTGGGGAAAGAGCCAGGATTCAAACCTTGGTAACCAACTCCAAATCTACCCTTTCCTAGAACTGGAAATGATCCTAGAAATCAATGCCCTGCATCTATAATGGAGGTGACTGAGGCCCTTCCCACCCTCCCATGACCTGAGGCTAAGCAGCCCAGGGCTATGAGCTCCTCCTGAGCCCCAGCAGCCCCCAGCAGCAGACCACTCTCTGCCCACAAACCTGCCAACAGCATCGGTGAGAATCAACACTTTCCCATTCTTTCCCATATCATTCACCATAACACCTCTCCTGGGGGCTGATGGATGAGGACAGGAGACAATCTATAGCTCTGTGACAGAATGTTTACTACCAGCCCTCTAGGAAATGATTACTTCCAGGTAATTCTGAACCTCAGGACTGTGATGCAGTGTCTCATATATTAAATTGCAGCAACCACTGTATAAAAGTATTACAAGGAGACCTTGTATTTCACTGCTTACTGGGAGGTGGAGAGTGTGAAATAGAGGAAGAGGGGAGAGAGAGAGTGGAGGGGAGAGGAGAGAGACAGACAGAGACAGAGAAGGTAGGGGGACAGAGAGGGGGAGGGAGACTCTAAGATTCCTCCCAGGTCTGATATTCCCTGTTCTAAGCCCCCTCCCATCTTTGGCATCTCCAGTTCTGAGGCTCCTCCCAGCTCTGGCATTCCCAGTTCTGAGACTCCTCCCAGCCCTGGTATTCCCAGTTCTGAGACCCCTCCCAGCTCTGAATTCCCAGTGGTAAGGCCCCTCCTAGCTCTGTCATTCTCTGAATGTAGGCAGCTGAAGGCGCAGGCCCCTGGCCAGAAACAGTGCCTGAGCTGGTCAGGGATGGAGCTCAGTTGCTTTGAGCATGCTTGGGGGCTGAGCCCAAAGTCAGTCCCTCACTTGGCCTCCATGTAAAGCATTGTCTCCAGATTTAATTGGCATAACCATCTTCCCAACAAGGAAAACATTCACAGTGTTAACAAGGCAAATTGTTAATTAAAATTGCCATATCTTCCAGGGATTTTAATTTAGGATAAACACCCATTGGGATGGAGAAATGCATTGAAACCATCAGAAAGGTGCTGTTTCTACACCCAACTGTCTCGAATACATAATTTAATGAAGATAACTCCTGCCTTCTAATTCTGACTTCAAAATGTGGCATACTAGACCTCTCCCATATCAGGAGAAGAAGCTGCATATACTGAGTGCACATGGGTGCTAACCCACTTCAGTGCCAGCTGTTAGCATCAGCCACGTCTAAAGAGTAATCCTCCCAACCATGGGGGGCCATCATCAGAGAGCCAGCCAAGCTGCAAGTCACCCCGAAGGCTGGTTGTTTACAAATGACTTTAGCCAAGGTCCCCCTTCTCCCCTCTTTCCTCACCACACACACTTTGTTTCATTTGCTTCTTTATCCCACCCAGATTTCTATTTCTTCCATTGCTCTTGGCCAAGAAAGGAGGACAGAGTTTGTTCAGAAGACCAGCTTCTACCCATCTGAGAGAACCACCAGATGCTAGCCCATAGGAAAAGGAGAGAGGGGACAGAGAGCACAGTATTCTGCCAACCAAAGAGCAGATGCCCCCATTCTGGTGACATTCTATTCACATCCAATTTCTGTGGAATGAAGCGAGAATTGGGACAATCTGAGGCATGTTGATTACAAATAATGAGGAGAGTGACAGTAGCAATGGAATCTGAAAATAGATCAGATGGGCCATGAAACCAAATAGGAGGGTTTTTTTAATTTTATCAAGGATGTTCTATTTCATTTCATGTCATATAATGATATATTTCAGAGTTACATCATTTTAAAGATTTAAGGGTAGGAAGAAGCTCAGAGGTCATCCAGTCCAACCCCCTCATTTTGCAAATAGGGAAATTCATGCAAATAATATGTATACATGTTGCACCTCTGATGTTCATTGATCTAAGGTCTCTTCCAATCAGTAAATAAGCATTTATTATGCACTTACTATGTACCAGGCAGCTAGGTGATGCCATACTGCATACAGCGCCGGGCCTGGATTCAGAAAGACTCATCTTCCCGAGTTCAAATCTGGCCTCAGACACTTCCTAGCTGTGTAACCCCAAGCAAATCACTTAACCCTCTTTGTCTCAGTTTTCTCATCTGTAAAATAAGCTGGAGGAGGAAATGCCAAGCCACTCCAGCATCTTTGAAAGAAAACCCCAAATGGGGGCATGAAGAGTCAGACATGACTGAACATATACCAGGCACTGTGCCAAGCATTGGGGCTATAACTGCAAAGAAATGAACCAAATTTTACTCAAGAGGAGTTTATATTCTAATGATGGAGGTAAGGAATTCAATACAATGTAGTTTGGGAGAACAGGCACTACTAGGAGTTGGGGGGCTCAAGAAAAGCTGGGACTTGAGATGAGACTTGAAGAAAGTGAGGGATTTAATGAGGAGGTGAGGAGAGAGTGCAGTTCAGGTGTGAGGGAGGCCAAATGCAAAGGCTCAGGAATGGAAGACAGAGCGCCATGTGTGAGCCATAGAAGACAAGGCCAGTTTGGCTACATCATGATGTGCAGGAGGAAGAGTCACAGCAAAGGAGGCTGAAAAAGTTGGTTGGTGCCAGATTGGGAAGGGCTTTACAAGGGTAGCAGAGGCATTCATATTTGATCCTGGAGTCACCAGGAAGCTAGAAAGTTTATTAAGCAGGGGTGTGACCTGGTCAGATTTGTACACACTTAAGGAAAATCACTTTGTCAAGAGTGTGGAGCATGGTCTGAAATGGGGAGAGACTTGAGCAGGGAGACCAATCAGGAGACCACTACAATCATCTATGCTCCGGCTCTAACATTCCACATTCTAATCTTCTTCCCTTGCCTGACAATCAATGTTCTAAGGTCCCTCCCAATTCTGACAGCCTATGCTCCAAGGTCTTTTCTAAAACAAATATCTAAAGTCTTATTGTATGCCCATCAATTGGAGAATGGCTGAACAAGTTGTGGTATATGAATGTAATGGAAAACTGTTATGCTATAAGAACTGACGAGCAGGAAGATTTCAGAAAAACCTAGAAAGACTTACATGAACTGATGCAGAGTGAAATAAATGAGCAGAACCAGGAGAACATTGTACCTAGTAACAGCAACATTGTGAGATGGTCAACTGTGATTGACTTAGCTCTTCTCAGCAATACAATGATCTAAAACAATTCCAAAATACTCTTGATAGAAAATGCTATCCACATCCAGAGAAAGAACTATAGAGTCTGAATGCAGATTGAAGCATACTATTTTCACTTTTTTGTTGTTGTTTTTGTTTTTTTCTTTCTCATGGTTCTCTCCTTTTGTTCTGATTCTTCTTTCATGATATGATTAATGTGGAAATATGTTTAACATAGCTGTAGATGTATAACCTATATTAGATTGCTTGCTTTCTTGGGGAGGAGGGAGGAAAGGAAGGGAGGGAAAAAATCTGGAACTCAAAATCTTGCAAAGATGAATGTTGAAAACTATCTTTTACATGTAATTGGAAAAAATAAAATACTAGTAAACAAAAAAAACCTTATTATATGCTGGGTGGTGTTTGAGGGACCTTTTGATGCCAAGTGAGATTTTTTGTGCCGGAGGTGGGGAGGAAATGCAGACTAGGCATGTAGTGCAGCCTATGCAAAAGAAGAGAGATGAGAGAGGGATCGTCATGTGTGAGGAATTGTCAATTAGGCCCAGCTGGCTGGACTACAGAGTATGTGGAGGGATTTGATGTATAATGAGACTGGAAACGTGGTTTGAAGCCAGACTATGAAGGCTTTAAGCACCAAACAGAGAAATTTCTACTTGGTCCTAGAGATAATAGGGAGTTATTGAGTTTTTAGAGTAGGGGAGGGGACGTGGTCAGAACTTTCCTTTAGGAAGATCATTTTGGCATCTGTGTGGAGGAAAAGGGGGATTAAATTGGAGACAGAGAAGCTGATTAAGAGGCTAGTTCAAGGGGCAGCTAGGAGGTGCAGCGGATAGAGCACCAGATCTGGAGTCAGGAGGACTTGAGTTCAAATCCTTCCTCAAACACTTGACACTTAACCAGCTGCATGATCCTGGGCAAGTCACTTAACCCTGATTGCCTAGAAGAGGCTATTGCAGTGGTCCAGGTGAGATACAATGAGGACTTAAACTAGAGTGAAGGCTGTGTGAGTAGAGAAAAGGAGAGCCAGGAGAGAGATGTTGCAAAGCAGCAATAGATAAGACCTGGAAATTGATTGGATGTGTGGGGTAAAGAGGAATAGGGAACGTAGGATGATAGTGGGGGTGCGGTAACTGGGACAGTTGACATGCATTTATTAATCACCATATGTAAACTCCTCTGTGGGTCATTCAAAGCCCTTCACAGCTGGCCCCTTCCTCCCTCTCCAGTCCTCATACTTTATTGTCTTGTACTCTGTGCTCCAACGACATTGACCTTCTTGCGGTTCTTCCAGCAATACTCTCCATCTCTTAACTCTAGGCATTTGCATGGGCTGTCCCCCTTCTGGCTCCCCTGGCTTCCTTCCAGAGTTAGCTAACTCCTCATCTTCTGCAATAATCCTTTCCCAGTACTCCTTAATCTTAGTGCCTTCCCTCTGAGGTTGTCTCCAATCGATCCTGTCTGCAGCTTGTTTGTACAAAGTTGTTTGCACGTTATTTCCTGCAGTGGATTGTGGGATCTTTGAGAGCAGAGGCTGTTTTTCAGTTTCTTTGTATCTCCAGGGCTTTGCACAGTGCCCGGGGCTTGATTTAGAATCTACCTATGTGCCAGGGATTGTGTTAGGTGCTGTTAGAATGCAGAAGTGGATCAGTTTCTTCCCCTACATCCTGTTACCATGCTACTAAGTAAAAATTTAAAAAGTCCAGCATATAATTATTTAATATTCTAGAGGGGTTTATTGAAGGATGAAGTAGCCAGGCAGATTTCAAATGGATAGCAAGTGTTTTGTTCAGTTGTTTCAGTCATGTCTGACTCTCTGTGACTTCATTTGGGGTTTTCTTGGCAAAGCTAGTGGAGTAGTTTGCCATTTCCTTCCCTAGCTCATTTTATAGATGAGGAAACTGAGGCAAACAGGGTGAAATGACTTGTCCAGGGTCACCTAACTAGTAAGTGTCTGAAGCCAGATGTGAACTCAGGTCCTCCTGACTCCAGGGCTGGTGCTCTATCCACTGTGTCCAGATAGTGAGTAGAGAGAGGATGAAAGCCACCAGGGACACTTAAGATGTTTATTTTTAACATTCATTAAAAAAATTTTTTTTGAGTTCTAAATTCTCTCCCTCCCTCCTGCCTCTACCCCACCCATTAAGAAGGCAGACAATATGATATCAATTATACATGGATCACTTGCTCATTAGGGCATTGTTATTGCCCTGGCTTTGGAATCAAGAATCTGGAACATCAGGATGCTGGAGTTCCCTACTGACTTTTCAGATTTACAGAATTGAAGGTGCCAATCTCCCTCACCTAAAATCAAGAACAACCATGAAGGCCAAGGTCCAAGGTCTGTTAATGGGGCCACAAGGCTCCAGAGGGCAGGAAGTTCCCACAGTCTATCTCTCACTATGAAGGAAGAGAGCTAGCAGAAGCTGGCCTCCCTAGCCAGTCAAAGAGCTTCCCACATGTCTCCCGATGCTCTTCAGTTTCTCCAGGGCACCTTCCTCACCTATGATCATGACTCTCCCAGAAGCAGGCTTCCCAGGCTTCCCCACCTAAGGCAGTCGTCTCAGCAAGATGCTGAGATCTGTGCATGGGTCACATCCCAGGTACACTAGCGCCTGCAGAGAAGATTGAACTTGACTTGAACAGCAACAGAAAGCCGCTGACAATCTTTGAACAAAGGAATGGCATGATCAGAGAGATTACTGACAAATTGTGAATAATTGAGGTTGTATAATTTTATGTGCACATGTATAAATTTTCTCCGTTCCTTTGAATGTTTGTTTTGTTGTCTGGATGGGAAGTTGAGCATAAAAAATAAGTTCCACTCTCAGGTGGGGTGATATGGATGAGACCAGAAATGAGAAAGGCCAAAACGTTCTGTACGCTGGATTTTATTTAACTTTTATTTCATCTTATATCAATTAACAGGCATTTTTTTCTTTCTCCTTCCCACCGTGCCCCCCACTTGAAAAAGAAAATCCTTGTGACAAATATTCATAGACAAGCAATTGGCCATTACATTAGCCCTCATGGGTCCTGTACAAAAATGCATGTCTCATTTTGAAGCCCGAGTACAACACCCCTCTGTCAGGAGGTAGGCAGATGCCTTATTCTTATTCCTCTTCAATCATTGGTGGTCCCTGGAATTCCTGAGTCTTTCAAAGTTGGTGGTCTTTACAGTGTTATCATATAAATTGTTATTTGTATTGTGTAAATTATTATTATTATTGTATTGTATTTTTATTATATATTCTGTATAAATTGATGTATGTTGTATTGTTATTGTATAAATTATTCTCTCATTTCACTCTTTTGACCCATTTTTGAAAAGGGGCCCCTTTCTGAAACCCAGAGGCCCCTTCACACCATCTCACTTCCTCACAGTGAATCATCATCAGACATTTATTATTAAGCTCTTAGCATGTGCCAGAAAGTATGACTACAAAGATAAAAAAAGAAGAAAAGACAGTCCCTACTCTCAAGGAGGTGATATTCTATTAAGAAAAAAGTGGTTTTTTTCCCAGCTGAAAGGCTTGGATCCCATACTGAATTCCCTCTCCTGATCTAGAATCTCATAGGATCTAGATAAATTAATCAAAAGGAGGAAAGGATCTTTAAGGCCATTGAGTTCTACCCCCCCTCATATTATAGATGAGTTTGCATCCAGAAAGGATGTCAGAGGCCATCTGCTCCAAGCTGTTCCCACGCAGTGTCAAGGTATTAGGAGACATCCTGCTTTCCAGAGCTGAGGCCCAAGCAGGCTGTAGTCTGAGCTTGGCATAACAACAACCTTTTGCACTCACTCTCTGAATGACCTCACCTTGTGGCAAAATCCCGTAATTATTGCATTGCTTTGACCAGCACCTGGTGTTCTCCGAGCTCAGACAAGTACCTATGTTGCAGTCATGAAACCCTGCTATGAATCAAACCTGTCTCATTGGTGATGTTACCCCTCATTGTCAGGGCTACAGCTCACTGCATAGTCATTAGTTTAAGTATTGAGATCTCCCCACACTGCCTCAGGTCCCCCCACTAGGAATGGGGCCTCAGCACATGTGTCCTCATTTGCAAGCTATTTCCCTCACTTTGAAATTAAACTTCCTTTGATTCCTGACTCTCCTGTCTCTAGCCTTCTCTGTTTGGCTCCTGTCATCCACAGGTTAGAGGCTGGTTAGGCCCACTTGACAACAGTGAGCGATCCCTTACGTGACGTCCAGCCAAGAGGTGATCCAGCCTTAGCATCACATCTTCCCATGATGTATTTTCTCAGTGGCTCCCAAGAACTCTAGATTCAAGGTACCTGGGTTCAAATTCTGGGCTTGCCATTCACCACCCTATTGAGCAAGGTATTTGTCCTCTCTGGATTCAGTCTCATCATCTTTTAGTACCCATCTCACAGGCCTGTTGTGAAGATCAAAGGAGATAAGCTATATATAATACTTTGCAGACCTTAGAGTGCCATATGTCACTCATTATTCTCATTGTCATGTTAGAAATGGAAAAGAAACCTGGGGTCATAGAACATAGAATATCCCCGCTGGAAGGGCCTTAGAGACTCCGCAGTCCAGCTGTCCCATGATAAAAACCATTGTTTACATTTACATCTCTCTTTAAGTACATCGAGTACTTTACATAGAATATTTCATTTGAGCCTTAGAGCAACCTTGTAAAGTAGGTGCTACTATCAGTCCCATTTTGCAGATAAGGCAACTGAGGCAACCATCTTCTACAGAAAGTCTTTCCCAACCCATCATAATTCCGGTTCCTTTCCTCATTCAATTATTTCCTATTTATCCTCTCTAAAGCTTGTTTGTATATATTTGTTTGCCTATAGTTTGAGGGCAGGGACTGTCTTTTGTCTCTTTTTTTTTTATCCCATGCTCTTAGCACAGCACTTGGGACATAGTAGGTGTTTAATAAATATCTGTCAACTGATTGACTGATGGCATCAAAATGGTTTGTCCAGGCTCACACAGCCATCATGTCTTACTGTTGTTCGTCCTTTGTTCTCAAAGAGGACTATGACATGAGGGAGGTGATACTATGACATGCAAGGGAATTGATGTAAGTGAGGGAGGGCTGTGCAAAGTCACCAGCATCACCTTCTCCTCTGGAGCCATCTGGATCCGGTGGCCAGATGTAGAGCAGAACGACTGGAGATGGTCGGTAGTAACCAAAGAAGACTGTTGTGTCTGAGGCATGATCAAAGCCTATGTCTTCCTACCTTTGCATCCAGTACTCTATCCACTGCAACCATGACGTACAACAGGGGAAACTAAGGCATAGAAAGGCCATGATTGTTGTGAAGCTTGAATGATATCCTTTGTGTAAGGTGTTTTACAAACTGTAACAGGCTAGATACTTTGATGCTCAACTGACTCTGTGATCTCATCGATTTCAAAGTTCCCTTCAGAGAGACAGAAGAACTCATGAAGCTGCGACTTGGTCCAATCTGTCTCCAATACTCATTTACCTGAAATTAGGAAAGAATGAAACACAATAGAGACAGAAGAAACAGAGATGCCATACATTGCCGGCCACATGGCAGATAAAGAGAGAAGGCAGCCCTGAGAGCTACCTCTCTCCCACCCAAAGGCTTACAGCATTTCTTCCCCCCTCTTATTCTAAAGCCACCAGGAAAAGAGAGATAAGGTTTGTTTATTCAATTCTTTCCAATGCGAGTCAGTTCTGGCTCAGTGGCCAATTAAAAGACCTTTCCTTACCCTTCAATAGACCAATAGGAAACAGAGCAACAGTTCTCAAAGTATGGTCCACAGATCCCTGCAGGTTGCTGAGATCCTTCCAGGAAGTCCACGAGATCAAAATTGAATTTTTATAATAATACTAAGATGTTTTCATTTCTAATACAACCCACAAAAATTCTTTGGAATCTTCAATAATTTTTAAGAGTATAACAGTGTCATGAAAGCAAAAAGGATGAGAACCACCGAGTTGAAGGATACCTCTGCATACTCTGAATTAAAGGGAGAGAAGCCCCTTCATCATGTGTTTCCAGAAATAGATCCATCAAACCTACATGTGACTGTTACCTAGCAGAGCACATCATGGGTGTTTTGAGGATTGGGCCCTCATTGGCAAGTTTCCACATTGCAAATGGTTAGAAAACTAGCCTCAAAGTCAAGGAGACCTAGTTCAAGCTTTGTCTCTGCCACACATTAGCTATGTCACCCTGGGCCACCTAACCAAGAGGGTGCCTTAGGTGACCCTCTAAGACTGCAAGGTCTAGAACAGATGCTGACCTCTGCTGATGGAAGGAGTTTTTTTTCACTGGGAAGCTCTCTACATTGATGAAACCATGGGTTTAATCAACAAAAATAAAAATTTCCTCCAACAAGCAGATTGAAAACCATGGAGGCTGCCCATCTTTGGTGGCTCTTGTCTTCATCCTCCTTTATCTTTGCAACAGGAGATCCAAACAACATGCTGAAAGCCTCCCTTAATTTCCCCTGTCTTCCTGAAGGCAGCAGGCAAGCAATCAGGCTCACCACCTTTTAACCCCACTCAAATATTAGTTATTAGGATTATGCCGTACTGTTTTTCCTATAAGTCCTGCCTGAAGTTTGCTTGCCTGGTTAACTACCAGAGAAAGTCTTTTTTGTTGGGGTTTTAAAATTTTTTTTGGCTAGGCAATGGGGTTAAGTGACTTGCCCAGGGTCACACAGCTAGTAAGTGTCAAGTGTCTGAGGCTGGATTTGAACTCAGGTCCTCCTGAATCCAGGGCTGGTGCTCTATCCACTGCACCACCTAGCTGCTCCGAAAGTCTTTTTTGAGAAAGATTTAAGGGATCATAGGTTTAGACCTGAAAGGGATTTGAATGCCTGCCCCACACGGAGACCAGAACCTAAACCTAGCACCTTAAATCAGTCAGCTTCCTGCTGCCCCTGTGCCTCCCACACCCGCTGTCACAGAACACAAAACCAAAAAGGTTACAATAAGGAAGGAGCCCAGCCACCCAAATCCTCCTTTTGTGTACCTGTGGGTCATTCCCAATTCCCTCTCCGCTTAGGAGTCCATCACCCTCCTCCTGACAGATGAGCCTGTCAGTGGACACTTCCTCAACATTCTTGCCCAATCACAAGTTCTCTGAGATAAACACCACCCCGTGAGGTCTTGTGCCTGCTAAGGACAGCTCCCTCCCCAGGCTCCAAGCGGGTCCCTGCCCTCTCCTTGTCTGGATTATCAGCGAAAGGCTGTAGGGCACAGAGATCCGTGGGGTTACTCTGGTCTCCCTTCTTTCTGCCAGAGTTCAGCTGAGGACAGTCTATAAAGAACCTCCTCTGGCTAGTTCTTGACTCCTGCGGCAGTCTTCCTCTACCCAGGAGTGTCCAGGGCACATTCCGCATGGTTCAAAGTGTCTCTGAAGGCACAAAGCTTCCCTGCCTGCCAGGAGGTTTGTAGGAGTCACTGCAAAGTCCTGTGGTCTCCCTCCAAGTCCTCAGGCAGTACCAGTTCGAAAGAAAGACCAGAGAACAGAGATGCTTTTCTTTCTGTACTAAGGGCAGGAAAGCTCACATTGCAATCATCTGCATAACTCTCAGGGAGAATCTCTCTTTGAGTAAAAAAAAATTCAAAGGATCATAGACTTAGATCTGGAAGGGACCTTAGAGATCACGTCATTCTACTGTCTCATTTTACAAAAAAAGAAACTGAGTCAGAGAGCTAGAAAATGATTTACTAGAACTGATTTACTTGCTTCACAGGAGAAGTAAGTAACATAGCTGGAGAGTGAACCCAGGAGCTATGGCTCCAAATCCAGGGAGTTCTCTCTCCACTGAACTGGGCCTGGGGGTGGGGGGAGCAGTGCTGTGGGGTTTCTATCTGCATAGCATTCCTCCAAGCTCCCCACAAACAAGATCGCTCATGCATATATGTTGAAAGCCTACAAGATTCTGTAACAGATGCAACCACAGAGATAACTTTGTTTGACAGTCTGCTGAGCAGCAACATCGAGACAGGTGTCCAACAGGGAGACACATGTTCACCTAAGGTTTTCGCCAGTGTCACGGAGAAAGCCTTCTGTGTACAGAGTCCAAATAGGAAAGAAATTCTCCAGCAAGCATGCCCCAGATGCTCCTGTTTGCAGTTAACACAAAACTGATTACATTGAGCTTCAGAACTCGATGGGGTCTCCTCACTGAGAACCAGGATTATTCAGAAGAGATCAGTCTAGCCATACACATTAGAGAAACAAAGCGGATGAAAAATGAAGATTGTGCAGGTTACAGAATGCATTTGGATGGGCAGCCTACTGAGTTAACCCATCAATATAGGAATGTGTGTGTGTGTGTGTGTGTGTGTGTGTGTGTGTGTGTGCTCGAGGGCGCTCACATACATATAAATGTGGATGTCAGTAAATAAATATTTATTAAGCACCTACTTTGTGCCAGCTAGATAGCTCAATGAGTGCTGGCTGTTCACCTTAATCCACTGAAGAAGGAAATATCAAACCACTCTAGTATCTTTGCCAAGAAAACCTCATGAACGTTATGGTCCATGGGGTCATGAAGAGTCAGACACAACTGAATGACTGAACAACAACAGGTTGATTTGAGAATCATCAGCATAGAGGCAGTAATGAAACCCATGGGAGCTGATGAGATTACCAAGTTAATTCACATAGAGGTAAAAGAGAAGAGAACCAAGGACAGAACCCTGAGGGACACCTATGGTTAAAGGGCATGATCTGAAGGAGGATTCAGCAGAGGAGACAGAGAAGGAGTGATCAAAGAGGTAGGAGGAGAAACAGGAGAGAGGGGTATCCTGAAAACCTAGCAAAAAGAGAATATCAAGAAGTAGAAAGTGATAAAAGAAAATGTCAAAGGCTACAGAAAGGTTGAGGAGAATTAGAATTGAGAAAAAGTCATTAGATTTGGCAATTAAGAGGTCACTGATAACTTTGGAGAGAGCAGTTTCAATGGAAGGTGGATTGTAAGGGGTTACGAAAAGAGTGAGAGAAGAGAAAGTGGAGGCACCTCTTATAGACAGCTTTTTGGAGGAATTTAACTACAAAGGACAGAAGAGTTATAGGATGATAGTGGGGAATGGAAGGATCAGGTTTGTTTGGGTTTTTTTCAGGATGGGGGGGAGACAAAGGCATGCTTGTAGGAAGTAGAGACTGAGAGAGTTGACAGGAAAAGATTGGAAATGGTTACAAGAGTGGAGAGGACAGGGAGGGCAATCTATTGGAAAACATGGGATGGAGTTAGGTCTCTTGAACACGTAAAGGGATTAGCCTTGGTAAGGAGTAAGCCCCCTTCATTCTGTGAAACAGGGGTGGAGGAGAAAAGTGTGGCAGAAGGCCACATATGTGTCCTATATGTGTAGATATAGGACAGACACTACAGATAGATGGTGGGCTGGATCTAAGAAAAGAACTCAGAATTGTGTAGTGCTTTCGGTGATCTTGAGATGTCCCCCAACACAGAAACCAGTCCATCAAGCTTTTATTAAGCACCTACAACATGCCAGGCATTGTCTAGTCACTAGACAGAACAATCCTTGCCTTGAGGGATCCTACATTTTAGTGAGGAGACAACATGCATATATAGATATAGATATATAAATATATAGAGATACATACAAGGGGTTAGGGACCTGTGAATTCATGGGTATAGGGTACTTCCAGGTGAGGAAGCTCCTTTTACCATTGCAGGGTGGTCCCTTCTCTGCACCTTGTAATCTTAGAGAGCTGACCAGAGCATTGAGAGGTTTAAGGAACTTGCTCAAGGTCACCCAGCTGGTAAATGTCTGTGACAAAATTTGAATTCATTTCTGGCTTCAAATCCATGCTCTACCCACTGAGGCACCTAGCCATTTAAAGATGTTGTAGAAGATTTGGCAGCTGAAGGAACATTTGGGCTGAAGGAAAGTGAGGATAACAATAATTTGTGAAACTGAGAGACTGGAAAGATAGTGGTGCCCACAATAAGTGAAGTCGGGAAATGTTTATTAAGTCTTGCTATGTGCCAAGCATTGGGCTAAGGCTAGGTATGCAATTTTAAGCAAAAAGAAAAATGGTTCCTACTCTCAAATAGCTGGAAAAAAGGAGTGGGGGTTGGAAGGTGCAGATGCAATGAAAACATCGTGGGTCTGGGTCTCCTCCATAGAGGAGGTTCTGGGAAAAAAATAGCCATTTGAAGGAAGAAACTGTAGGAATGGAGGGTACTTCTAACATCTAGGGTACAGCAAGCTTCCTGGGTGAAGAGGTTTCTGGGACATTGTTAAAAAAAAAAAGGAGGGAAAATAAGGAGTGTAGCCTGGAGAAAAATGAAGAAATTCCAACAGTAACAGGAAAGTTCAGAAAAGGGATGGGTTTGTGGAGGGTGGGGAGGAAAGATAATGAGTTCCATCTGGGACGTGTTGAATTGGAGATGCCTAGAGAACATTCCATACTAACCGCTAGGTGGTGCCGTGGTGCACAGAGCACTGGGCTTGAAGTCAGAAGATTCATCTTCCTGCACTCAAATCTGACCTTAGATACTCAATAGCTGTGTAGCCAGCCCTGGGCAAGTCATTTAACCCTGTTTACCTCAGTTCCTCATCTACAAAATGAGCTGGAGAAGGAAATGGCAAACCACTCCAGTATCTCTGCAAAGAAAACCTAAATGGGGTCACAGAGAGTCAGACACAACTGAAAACAATTGAACAACATCAGAACATCCAGTTCAAGGTGTCCAAAAGGTCATTGGTGATGCAGGATTCAGCAGAGACTTCATCTGGATACATGTGTGTGTGTGTGTGTGTGTGTGTGTGTGTGTGTCTGCAGACTTGAACCCATGGGAGTCTAGGGGTTACCAAAGGAAGAGCTGATGTGACCATCAGCCTGGCTAAGTTCTGAGAACACAAAGAGAGACTTATGTAAGACCAGCTAGGGGAAGCACACCAGTGGGACTTGTGAGTCACAGCATTAGAAAATTACCTCCTAAGCTCTCATGGCCACCCCTAGAGCCCTAACAGGAGCTGCAACCAGCCAATCAGCTCCAAGGTTTCAGAGCCTGGCTGCAGAGCACGTGCTGTATTCTGTGGCCTGAAGATGTTCATCTTGAGAGAAGGAGAAAAGACAAGGAGATATGGTAGTTGTCTTCAGGAATTTGATGGCCCCTCATATGGAAGACTGGTTAGATGTGCTCTATGAGGATTCAATTTAACTCAGCTAGCTTTCATTAAGAAGCTACCGAGCTCCAGGCACTGTGCTAGATTCAGAGGATTCGAATATAAGACAAAAGAGCCCCTGCCTGCAGTTCTACTGGTGGACAGATAAGTAAATAAAAGAGAATTTAAGGAGGCAGATAACACTTGAAATTAGGCAGATTAGGAAAGGCTTTCTCTAATGGATGACTGAACGTTCAAGAAATCCAAGGATTCTTAAAAGGTGGAGGTAAGAAGGGAATGCATTCCAGAAACAGCCCATGCAAAGATGCTGAGGTGGGAGATGCCAAGCTCAGGGTACAGGGAGAAATGAGTAGAATGAGTGGCATCTGGGTGATAATAGTGGATAGAACGCTGGACTTGGAATCAGGAAGCCCTGAGTTCAAGTCCAGCCTCAGGCACTGGCTTACTATATGACTCTGAGGGACCCTGGAATGACTAGATTCTGTGATTCTGTGACTCACTCAAGGTTACACCTCTTAGTAAGTGGCAGAGCCAAGAATTAGAGAGAAGACATAAAAATGAAGGAAACCATAGCAAAGATAAATCACAGTTCAATACCCCAATACAAGAGATGTCACCAGGCTGCCCATGATTGATTGCCAAAAGAGTGATACAGCTAGAAAGCACCATAGGAGTTCAGTCACTAAAAGGCATCGGTGAAGGATGGAGAGGCTTCATGCAGGAGGAGGGATTTACAAAGCACCCTTACATCATCAATCCCTGTCCTGCCATGGGTTTTTCCTTCTCTGGGGCTAGAGTAATGGGTTGGATATGATCCAGAAGCAGCGTGGTACAGTACCTCTCCATCGTGGCTCCCAAGGACCTCATCATCCATAGGATTGCTTCAGCCTTGGTCCTCATGCTTTCTCAGTGCCCCCTCTGACTGGACGGCAGAGTGAAGAACTCCTCCCCAAGCCTCCATGAAAGAAAGGTGCCCTAGCCAGCCAGCCATTTCTTCATTTGCCACCCCATTATGCTCCTTTGGATTTGTCCATCATGCCCCACTCCCATCCTGCACCAGGCCCCTTCTCTCCCCCATCATCTTCCTTTCGTGTGTTATCTTCTCCCGCTCAATTGTAAGCTCCTTGAGGGCAGGGACTGAATTTCCTTTTCACATTTGTATCCACTAGCACTTAGCACAGTGCCTGGCACCTACTAGGTGCTTAGTCAATGTTTATTGACTGACTGAAGTGGATAGAGTGCTGAATTTGGAGTCAAAAGACCTGAATTTAAACCCTGGCTCTGTCTCTTCCTCCCTGTGTGACCTTGTCCAACTCACTTCCTTTCCCTTCTCCACAGTTTCCTCATCTATAAAATGAGGGGATGAGACAAAGTTACCTCCAAAGCACCTTCCAGCTTTAAATCAATGATCCAATGACATATGAAGAAAAAGTAGACCAAACCTAACTGCTCTGAACTTTATTTTCCTCATCTGTAAAATGGGGATATGAATACTTCTTAGACTATCTACCCCCACACAGTTGTTGCATGGGAAATAGTATCTAATACTCCTGCCTGTCTAGCCTCTTATCTTCCTTTTTTTTTTTTTTGGTGAGGTGATAGGGGTTAAGCGACCTACTGAAAGTCACACAGCTAGTAAGTGTTAAGTGTCTGAGGCTGGATTTGAACCCAGGTCCTTCTGACTTTAAGACTAGAGCTCTATTCACCGTGCCACCTGGCTGCCCCTCTTATCTTCCTTCAAGGACCAAATCAGCCCTCCCCTCTCCTCCCTCTCCCAAGTTCTTCACGGTTCTCTTTCTCCTCAGATATTCCCAGAACTCTTTGTCTGATCTCTGCTTCACCTCCATCACTGGCTGCCTGGTATTATAACTTGCTTATTTATCCATGAAGAGAATGTAAGCCCCTTGAGAGAGGGGACTAGCTCATGGACCATAGTTTTAGATCCAGAAGGGGACCTCAGAGGTCACGTAGACCAACCCCCTCATTTTAGAGAGGACAAAGCTGAGGTCCAAGAACATGAAATGGCTTGCCTAATGGGAGTCTCACAGGTAGGAGGGAGGATTTGAACCCTGGTCCTCTGATTCAGGAGATGGCACCCTTTCCATTGTGCCTCAATGCCTCCTTCCCTGAGACGGCCTTCAAATATTTAAATACAGCTATCCTAGGCTCAGAGCATCATAGATATAGAAATGGAAGAACCTTAAAGGCCAATCAAATCCAACTCCCTCAACTTACAGATGAGGAGCCTGGGGCCCAGGGAAGTTAGTTAACCAAACCAAGTTCACACAGGTAAGTGTGCAGACAGCAGTGGACTTGGGGTCAGGAAAACCTGATTTCTGAATCTTGTCTCAGACCTTTATTAGCTGTGTGACCCTGGGCAAGTCACTTGACTTCTGTCTGCCTCATTTTCCAGACTATAAAATGAGGATCGTAATAGTACCAGGACAGTTGTGAGGATTAAGTAAGATAATCTGTATGAAGCACTTCAAAGGCCTTAAAGCATTGCATAAATTCTAGTTGTTATTATCTCATGTGAGCTTCCCGCCTGCCCTATAGGCACTGTTGTCTCCATTTTACAGATGGGGAAACTGATACTCCAAAGGGTGAAATTATTTGCCCATATCCACCAGAGGCAAAATTTGAACCCAAGACTTCCTGACTCCAAGTCCAGTTCTCTAGCCTCTATACCAGGCTGCCTTTAAGATACCTTAAGGAGGAGAGAACGCTAACAACCCTGGAGATTAGAAAAGGCTTCCTCAATCTGAGCTGAGCCTTGGAGGAAACCAGGCATGTTAAAGAAGACAGAGCCAGTTCTATGCCCTTAGGTGACCAGAAAGAAAAAAATCCTATCTGCCTCCTCCTCCTCCTTCTCCTCTTCCTTTTCCTCCTCCTTTTCTTCCTCCTCCTCTTCCTCCTTTTCCTTCTCTTCCTACTCCTCTTCTTTCTCCTCCTTTTCTTCAACAGCCTGTGGGTTAAGAAGAGAAAGGATTCCAGTGACTGGAGACAAGGAGGGATGACAGCTATTAAGCCATACCTCTTCTCAGAACTCAGTTCAATCCTGAGGCCTGAACACTCACTCTGATGGATTACCAATAATCCAGTGACAAAGATGAGCTCTGTTCAGTTTCCAGCAAGGCCCCCTCCCTGCTGGCTGAATGTCAGGACCGCTCTCACTGGAGAGCTCCTGCCCACAATTCTGCCCTATACTGTGGAGATTCACAAGTTACCTGAACAGCAGGAGAGGCAGTCTGTCTCATCCCAAAATGTGACTTAGGTAATGAATTCACACTGCTTTCCTGGGCTTGCTGATTAGGCTAGACTCGAAATTTTCAAGAAACAGCAAGTGCTTTAGAAATGTTGATGGAAGGAAGGTTGGCATTTAGAAGATTTGATTTTGTTTAAACAATTTTTTATTTCTTTGATAACTTGACTGGGCCTCAGAGATCATCAGGTACTCCCTCCCCTGTGAAGCCTTCCTTGATGCCCCAGGTGACAGAAGCAACTTCTCCTATGGTCCCTACCATGTGTCTAGGCTACTTCATCTCTAAAATAAGGTAATGAAACCATCCTTAAGACTCAGTGGATCCAGGAAACTAATAAAGCTCTAGCCATCACAGTGAACAGGGCACAGGTTAGAAAGACTTGAGTTCAAATCCTGACTCCAAAGTTTGTGGGCTGTGTGACCCTGGGTAAGTGATTTTCCCTCGCTGGGCCTCAGTTCCTTTCTCTGTTAAATGAGGGGGTTGTACTTCATAGCCTCTAAGGTCCCTTCCTGCCCTAAATCAATGATCCTAATTCTAAGCTCAAAAGCCCAGAACAAGAGAATTTGGGGGCTCCCTGCTCCTGGTACACACTGATGACTCCTCCATGCAAGTGCAAGAAAGCTGCAACCATGGGCAGCAACGCTGGATCCTAGATGATCAACATCCTTTCCATTCTATTATTCAGGAAACCACGAATTGCTAAGTGAGAGAAAGTGTCTTACTTCATTCCAAACCCAAGCCTGAAGCACTTGAGTTCAGCCGGGCCCAGAATACCCTGGTCATTTGTATTCTTTGCTCTGTTGAACTGTTGTACATTTTATCTCCCTCCATCCAGTGTGGACAGGGCCTGTCTCATTTTTATCTCATCGCTAGCACCTACCATATTCAGGGCACACAGTAGGTACTTAACAAATGTTTGTTGATTATTCATTGACTATTTCCAACACACATTTATTAAGCACTGTGCTAAGTGCTGGGGATACAATTAATAAAAAGAAAAATCATCCCTGCTCTCAAGAAGCTTACAATCTAACGAGGAAACAACGTAAGGAGGCAAAAAGGTGGGGGGTAGGAAAAGGGACACCAGAAAGTAGCCAGTGCAGGGGCATCTCATTCCACGGAACTGAAACCAGCTGCTGCAAAGTGGATTATTTGTATAGCAGCAGTGTCTCCCCAGTAGATTATAAGCTACTTGAGGGCAAGACGTGTGTGTGTGTGTGTGTGTGTGTGTGTGTGTCTGTGTGCGTGCACGCACGAGCATGCATACACACACAGCTGTCTTTGCACTCCTATTGTAGTTATTAAGTCATTTCAGTCATGTCTGACTCTCTATGACCCCATTTCAGGTTTTCTTGGAAGAGTAGTTTGTCATTTCCTTCTCCAGCTCATATTACAGATGAGGAAACTGAGGCAAACAGGGTCAAGTGACTTGCCCAGGGTCACACAGCTAGGAAGTATCTGAGGCCAGATTCCAACTCAGAAAGATGAGTCTTCCAGACTCCAGGCCCAGTACTATCCGCACTATGGCGCCACCTAGCTGCTCCTTTTGCATCCCTAACAGCTACGTAAGCCTAACAGGCGCTTAGTACCCATGTGTGAAATTGAATCGAATCATAGGATCACAGATTTATAGGTGGAAGGGACCTTAGAGATTGTCTAGCCCAAATCCCTCACCCTACAGGAGAGGAAATGGACTGAGAGACATTAAATGACTTGCCCAAATTCTGGACCTCCAGTCCTACGGTGCCAAATTCAGTCAACTGGTCAACAGGCATTTAGTAAGCACTTACTGTGTACAGAGAAAGAAGAAAACACACACATATCGCTGCTGTCCAGGGTTTCCAGTCTAAAGAGGTAGACAACATGCAAACAACTCCACACAAACAAGAAGGCAGGCTAAGTGGTAGACAGCCAAAGGGGAAGGCTCTAGCACTGAGGGTAGCTGGGAAAGAGAGGGACTTTAGCTGAGACTTGGAGAAGTGGCCAGGCACAAGGGAGGAGGGAGAGAGTTCCAGGCCCTCGAAGGGTTAATGGAATTTCAATGACCTTCCAATCCAACCCCTCAGAATCCTCACTATAACATCCAACAGACGGTTATCTGGCTTCTGCTTACAGACCTCTGAGGAGAGATGTCTCACCACCTCCCGAAGCAGCCCACTTCACTTTGGGGCAGCTCAAAGTACAGAAACTTTTTTTCCAGGCACCAAATCTTCTCCAGACATCTAAATCTGTCTCTCTGTAGTTTCCACCCATCACTCTGTGCTCTTCCCTCTAGGGCTGAGCAGAACAGAGCCTATGCATCTTCCCCATGACAGCCCTTCCAATATTTGAATGACGCTATCATAGCCCCCTGAGTCTTTCCTTTTCCAGGCTCTTTCCACTATGAATAGCAATGGATGGGACATCAATCCGGCTTTGATCCACAACAACTTCTCAGCCCCGCAGCTGCCTCCTCCCTTTAATCGGAGGGCTGGAGGGCGAGCAGTAAACTCCTCCCAAAGCCTTCCTTTACAGAGGTCTTGGGACTTTCCAGTTAAGCATGTCACTTTCCATCAGTATCTCTGCTTGGTTTCAAGTGCACACACATCATGTCCCGGCTCCAGTGGGGGCACCTTTAACTTCCTTTTGTGTATCTTCTTTCCCTTTTATATTGTAAGCTCCTTGAGGGTAGGGCCTGTCTTTCTTTTTCTTATTTATATCCCCACGACTTAATGCAGTTCCTGGTACACAGTAGGCACTTAATAAATACTTATTCAGGGGAAGCTAGGTGGCACAATGGATAGATTACCGGCCCTGAAGTCAGGAGGGCCTGAGTTCAAATCCGGCCTCAGACCAAACACTCGATACTTACTAACTGTGTGACGCTGGGCAAGTCACTTAACCCCATCACTCAGTAACCTCTCCTTCTTTGAGGTTCACTCAATTCAGATTTGTCACCCAATAAAGATTCTCATAGCTACTGTCTACAGACTTTTAGAGCACTGTCCCTCCTGCCTCAGCTAGTTTGATACCTGGTTCACAGTTCTCTGCTGGTACAGTGCACAGATTGCTGGTCCTGGAATCAGAAAGACCTGAGTTTAAATCCGACCTCAGACACTTATTAGCTGTGTGACCCTAGGCAAGTCACTTGACCTGTTTGCCTAAATTTCCTCATCTATGAAATGGCAGTAATAGTTTTTGTGAGGATGAAATGAGATAACAATTGTAACGTAGTGAGTGCTATATAAATGTTAGCTGTTGTTGTCCTTCCCAACTTCAGCCCTCATACCAGCAGATTTCAACATATATGTTGATACTCTCTCAAACACCCTAATCTTCCCATTCCTCAACATTTCCCATGATCTACTCTTTCTCCCCCTCCCCCCCACAGCCACACCACAGAGATGGTCATACCCTGGATCTTGCCATCACTCATAAATGGTCCACTTCCATGTTTGTGAATTCTGCAATTCCTTTAACCTGTTGTCATCCTACCTCTCCCACTTCCTCACAGCCCCCAGCCCTGTTCTTCACCCTTACTGTGACCTCCAATACCTTTAGCCTTCAATTCTTTTCCAAGCCATCTCCCCTATATGGACTATACTCCCTTCTCTTCTCCATCTTGTTTCTTTGGTGAACCAGTTCAAATCTCTACTGTCCTCCACTATTAAGTCTCTTATGCTCTTACTTGATCTAAAATCTTGCTTTGCCAAACCAGCTTTGGATTATTCCTACCACGTGGCTTCCTTCTTCTCTACTCACGTTCTGTTGAACATAGCTGAAGAAAATCATGAAACTGTGCTGACTGGGTCCGTGACAAATTGATGTTACTTAACCTCAACTGAACTTTCAGGGCAGCAAGCAGATCCTTCTACATCTTCCTAATTGGTTCACTGTCCCACTCACCACAACAGTTTTTCCAGTCCTTTCCATCCCTCCTCAGGCCTCCCATGGCTCCCGTTCTACCCCCTCAGCTGAGAATCTTGGCCACTGGAAAAAAAAATTAGACCATTTGCAGACAGCTCCCTCTTCCCTCCTGTTCCTCTTCACATGCCACTCGGATGCCTTCTTCAACCATTTCTTCCTTCACCCATTTCATATGAAGAGGTGGTTCTTTTTTCCAAGGAGTGCATTATAAGAAGTACCTTATAATGTAGGGTCAGATGTCTCTCCCACCACCCAAAATTGCAAACCCTTCTACATGTACATGTGATCCCATACCATCCTGTTATTATCCAGACAATTACCTCCTCTTCCATCCCTAGCTTCTCATTTGTCTTCAGTCTCTCCCTGTCTACTGGCAGTTTTTCCTCTTCTGGCTGCCTACAAACATGTCTTCTCCATCCTCAAAAACACCCTCCCTTGGTCCCTCCATCCCTGCTAGCCATCATCCTCTATCCCTCCTCCCTTTTGTGGCCAAACTCTTTGGGAAGTTTGTCTATAATGGGTAGCTTTTACTTCTTCTCCCTTTACTCTCTTCTTAACTTTACAGTACTGCTTCTGACCCCATCATTCAACTGAAACTTCTCTCTCCAAAACTACCAATGATCTCTTAATGGCCAAATCTAACAGCTTTTTCTCAGGCTTCATTCTTCTTTTTTTGTGTGTTTGTCATTGTTGTTGTTTTTATTTTCACTTATTTATTTATTTATTTTTGTGAGCCAATTGGGGTTAAGTGACTTGCCCAGGGTCACACAGCTAGTGAGTGGTATGTGTCTGAGGCCAGATTTGAACTCACGTCCTTCTGACTCCAGGGACAGTGCTCTATCCACTGCACCACCTAGCTGCCCCTCAAGTGTCATTCTTCTTGACCTCTCTGTAGTATCTAGTCTTGAAGTCTAGGTTTCATCCTTGGTTACCCACTGTCTCTCACACCCCCACAGCCAATCAATTGTCAATCCAGTCATTTCTATCTTTGTAACATCTCCCCTACGCACAGCCTTCTCTCCTCTGACTCTGCTACCACCCTGGCACAGTCCCTCATCACCTCTTGCCTAATCTATTGTAATAACTTGCTCGTTGGTTTTCTGCATCTAATTCCTCCCCATGCTGTCACAGCTGATCTTCCTAAAGCACAGGTCAGCCCTCTATTCTGTAAACTCCAATTGCCCCCTATTGCCTCTAGGAGCCAATAGAAAATGCTCTGTTTGTCCTTTAAAGTCCTTTCCAGCCTTCTTACACCTTATTCTTCTTTGGGCACCGTGGGATCCAGTGATGCTGACCTTCTTGTTTGTTTCACAAACACAGCGCTCCATCTTCAGGCTCCAAGCATTTTCACTGACTGTCTTCATGCCTGGAACCCTTTCCCTCCGCATCTCACTCTTCTGGCTTTGCTGGCTTCCTGCCTTCCTTCAAGTCTCCTCTAAGCTCCCATCTTCTTCAAGAAGCCTTTCCCCATCCTCCTTAATCATAGTGCCATCCACCTGAGACAACCCCTAATATCCAATCTGCACATAGCTGTTTGCGTGTCTTCTTCCCCATTAAGTTGTGAGCTCCTTGTGAGACGAGGCCATCATGTGCCTTTCTTTGTATCCCTGGCACTTAGCACAGTGCCTGTTGCACAGGAGGCATGTGATAAATGTTAGCTGATTGACATAAGGACACACAGTCACTGTGTGTCAGAGGAAGGAGGCGATTTCAGGTCTACCTGACTCCAAGGCCAGTTCTCCATGTACTACCCCAGTCTGAACCCACTATGTGACATCCCAGAGAAGTTCTCATCCAGCCAGCCCACTTTGGGTCAGCTTTGTTTAGAATTTGGCTTCTTATTCCAAGGGCAAATTTTCTTCTTTTTTGTAACTTCCACCCACTCACTCTTCCTGGTTCTTCTGGCCTGGGTCAAGCATTACAATTCTAATACTCTTCCCCATTCCCATCATTCACACCTTGTCACTCAACCCTCACTACAATCTTTGCCCATCCCCATAAAGAGAAACAAGGATTCAGTGTGTCCCTTTTGTCAAGAAAGACCTCCAGGATCTGCTTCCTCTAGTGCACCAGGCGGCATCAGAAAAACAAATCAAAACAAAACACACACGCACAAAAACTCCATCAATTCATTCTGGGCCAGGTAGCCGAAAATAAACACCTATTATTCCCAGAGTGCTGCAAATAATAAGTCGTATTCCATGGGCTCCTGGAGAGGATTGAAAAACTCGTTTTCTCTGGAGGAAAAAGAAACCAGGTCCTATAAACTGAAGCCAGGACTTTTCCAAACACTGCATTAAGATATTCCCTATTCTGATTTTACAAGCTAGAGTCAGGTACACACGCTGAGTCTCTTGAATATATTTACAATAAAATCAGCATAATGCACAGTTAATATTCAGAATGTGATTAATCCAAATACTCCATTCCACATTCCAATTACAGCTACTGCCTGCCTGCGTAGGCCATGTTTTGCTTAAATGCATATGGAGTCAATCGGAGCTCCAGATTTATGCCCATTGCTGAATGCCAGGCTCTCTGATGGTAATAAGTTATATTCTTATTATGTGGTGGGCAATAAAAAAACTGATATTTATTCTCTGGATTTTTTAGAAAGTCTCAGAAAATGGCTGAGCCGCTAGAACATTGCGACATAATTCACAAACTAATGTCATGTCCGTCGTGTTATTGGGTTTTGAGAAACTAGAGAAGAAATTGGAGTGCTAGTGTCCTCGAGCAGATTAAGAAGGGAGAGATTGCTTGGCTGCCCCTCCCCCCTCCTGGGCAGCTCCTGTGTGAGTGAGATGGTCAAAGCTGGGCACCCTCATACACAATGTTCCATTTCCCACCTCCAGGCCTTTACAGAGGCTGTCCCTCCTAATTGTAATCCCCTCTTCCTTCTCCTCTGGCTTCATATATCTCTAGCTTTCCTTCGAGATTCAACTAAGATTCAGCCTCCTCCATGAGATCTTTCATGATCCAGCTAGATGCAGCTAGGTGGCCCAATGGAGAGAGATTCTGAGACTGGAGTAAGGAAGATTTGAATTTAAATCCAGCCTCAGACACTTACTGGCTCTGTGACCCTGACCAAGTCATTTAACCTTTAGTTACTTCAGTTTCCTCAAATGTTAAAATGGGGATAAAAACAGTACCAGTGCAGCTAGGGGGTACCATAGTGCTTAGAGCTCTGGGCCTGGAGTCAGGAAGATTCATCTTCATGAGTTCAAATCTGGCTTCAGACACTTACTAGCTGTGTGACCCTGGGCAAGTCACTTCACCCTATTTGCCTCAGTTTCCTCATCTGTAAAATGAGCTGGAGAAGGAAATGGCAAACCACTCCAGTATCTTTGCTGAGAAAACCCTGAATGGGGTCACAGAGACACAGCTAAAATGACTCAAGCACAACAATAACAGTAACAGTACCTACCTCACAGGTTTGTTGAGAGGATCAAATGAAATAATATTTGTAACATACTTAACCCACCTGGCACATAGTAGGTGCTCAATAAATGCTTATTCCCTTCACTTAACTTCCCCAGTTGTTAGGGTTTTCTTCCTCACAGCAAAACACTTTGTATTTTCTCCGTATATATTTCACATTGACTTATCTATGTACAAATCATCTCCCCCCCTCCAATGGAATATAAGTTCCTCTAGTTAATCAATCCACAAGCATTTATTAACCCCCACAAGTGCCAGACATGGCAGCTGGTACTGGGAAATACAAAGATAAAATAGCGAAATAGTCCCTTCCCTCAAGGAGCTTATAATTTAGCTGAGGAGACAAATGTATATCTCTCAGTACATACAAAGTTAACATAAGATCATTTCAAGGGCACCAGTAGCTGGAAAGAGAGGAGGAAAGGCTTGTGTAGAAGGTGAAGTGTGAATTAAGTGGGAGGAGAAGGGCTGATGGGGAAGCCCAGACCAATGGATTTCCCTCCACCCTCCTTAAAGTAATTGTAGGCTATAAGGGGCAGGAGCCATGAAATGTAAATGTCTTAGGAAAGAGCAACAGGAGTATTTGGGCTTTGTTGTTCCTTTAGGAGAAGTGGGAAGTTATTTCATCTGACTTGATGGAATTAGAGGGCAGGTAGCCATTGGGCCAAGGAAGGATCGGCTGTACCCCTAGAGGCCTATAAAAGCAAGCTCTTCTCAGCACAGCATTGAAGGCTACAGGGTGAACTTATTATGTCCTTAACAAGAAAGGTAAGCTCTACATAATAGACTAAAACCAGTTTTATGCACCAGCCTCTTATTCTGTTCTATTAGGTCTATGGAAACACCCATTCTGTTTAGTGTTCATTAAATTCTGAACAATTTTTTTAAAGCAAGACACTCTACTAAATCAGTCAAGGGAGGAGACATAAGCATTGGAGATTATGTAAATACGCATCAATGGTGAGTGTCTAAACAAGTTGCAGTAGATGAACGTTATGGAATACTACATAAGAAAAAGTAACCATGAAGAATTCATGTTGACTTGCATCTGGTTAGCTCTGGTTAAGGACTTGTGTTACTGAAACTGAGCCAATCACTGAGCTGTAATCTCTCAGAGGGCTGGACCAGGTAAGTAGAATAGCATGGACCTAGTTAGCTGTTATCAGGACAGATGAAAAGAAAAAAGGACCTTTCACCATGCCATGGAGTCTGCACGTCCACAACCAAGGAGCCTTGAAAAGATTCAGTAATCGTCATGTATAATTTTACAGACTTACCTGCAACCTGAGATTTAAAGAGATTTTGAGCTAGAAGCTTTCAGGTGAAAAACAAATCTATTGGATCCAAAGCACAGAATTCACTTGGATTGGCGCTCCTTTATTTTTAAATGAAACATCTGACTTTTAGACGCAGATGCACATGCACAGAGAGAGGAAGAAATACTTTTAAATAGAAAAGGAAAGATGCCATCTAATTTCCTAATGGCAGCTAAGTGGCGCCATAGCCATAGTGAATCAGTGGTCTTTTCAGTCATGGCCAACTCCTTATGACCCACTTGGGATTTTCTTGGCAAAGACACTGGAGTGGTCTGTCATTTCCTTTTCCAGTTCATTTTACAGATGAGGAAACTGAGGGAAACAGGGTGAAGTGACTTGCCCATGAGTTCAAATCTGGCCTGAGACACTAGCTGTGTGAGCCTGGGCAAGTCACTGAACTTTGTTTGCTTCAGTTTCCTCATCTGTAAAATGAGCTGGAGAAGGAAATGGCAGACCACTCCAGTATTTTTGCTAAGAAAAGACCCAAATCAGATCATAAAAGTCGGACACAACTGAAGAACCACCACAAATTCCTAATGCCCTCAGCAGGTAATCAGCCCCTGCCTTACACCCTATGTTCTCAAAGACCTGTCCTTCAGGTCGGTCTCAGGTCTATGTATTTAATAACCATTCACTGCAAACATGCCACTATGCCAGGTGGGCATGAGGGAAATACAAAGATGACCAAGAAATAGCCTCTACTCACGTGGAACTTGCAATCTAACAGGAGGGAAGATACACATACATCTTTAAGGAGGGTAGGATTTTTTTGGGGGGGTTGGGATTATTTTTTAAAATTTATCTTATTTTCAATTCATGGAACGAAACAAGCATCTCCATAACACAGTACAATAAAAAAAAAAAAGATGATTGCACATGAAACTACAAATCTTCCATGTGCAATTTCCTATTCTCTCCAAATATACAACAGTTATCATGTAAATTTATTTTTTCCCTTTTTTTCTTCCCTCCCCTCTCCCCTGCACTACAGATGACTACTGTTACATACAAATAGGTATATCTATCTATCTATCTATCTATTTATACATATATATGTATGTATATTTATCAGTTCTTTCTCTGGATGCAGAGAGTGTCTGTCTTCATATATCTTTTATAGTTAATTTGGGTATTTATAAGTCAAAATAACTTAATCACTCAAAGGTCATTCTTAAAACAATATTGTTACTGTGTACAATGTTCTCTTGATTCTGGAAGGAGGGTAGGATTTCATTACTCCCTGCCTTCCTCCCTGCTAGTTGATGTAATTACAGAAAGTTACGGGCATATATACCAAAGGCAGTATTCCTCTAATAAAATACAAATCTGTGTCTATGTCCTTTCATCCCTTTACAAAGTTTTAAAAGTTCTGGGATTGCACTGGATGGTAGCAGCCCATTGACCCACTGAAGTCAGTTTACCAGCCTTCTTAGTCAAGGATGGACTTTGGAGTCAGGGCTCAGAGGAGAGAAGAGGGATGAGTAGGTAGATAGAGCTGAAGGAACAGGAGAGAAGAGAGGGGAAGGCATTTCAAAGAGCAGCCATGAGACCAGGCAGGAGGGATGCTGGGTCACTGAAACACCCTGGACTTCAGACCCAAAGGAGGCAATTCTGTCTAGATTTCCCTTCTCCCTTTGTGGGAGCCTGAAGCCTTTCCTCTGGGCACAAGAAATGTCTGTTTCTTAAAAGTTTGTTTACCTTTCTTGGTTTTAAATGTTTACATTATCATTTAATTTGGCAGTTGAGATAAACAAGTCAAGCCAGGTCTTACTAATTTGAGCTTACTTCTTGAGAATATCATTAGAGAAAGTGATTAAGGGGAGCATCCTCTCTGTCTCACCAGAGCAGTCTCTGGGGGTTTGGGGCAGAGAGAAGACAGGAGACACAAAGACAGAAAAATAGAGACAGAGACAAAGATGGAATTTGTATACAAGAAAGTTCATATAGGCAGAGTCAGTAACAAGATAGGAGTGTGTGAATGACCTGCCCACCACTCCACCACCATTGCTATACACACACACACACACACATATATATACATACATATATATATGTATGTATACACATATATACATACATACATACATACATATGTATGTATATATATATACATACATATGTATGTATATATATACATACATATGTATGTATATATATATATACATACATATGTATGTATGTGTGTATATATATATATATATATATATATATATATAAACATGTCCTCTAGTTACTATAAGCATAGGCTCAAGAGCTGGAAGGGAACTCTGAGACCATCTTATCTAACTCCCTTATTCTATACAGGAGAAAACTGAAGTCTAGGAGAGGCTTTTTGACTTTCCAGAATCACAACACTGGGGCAGTTGGTGGTGCAGTGGATAGAGCACCAGCCCTGAAGTCAGGAGGACCTGAATTCAAACCCGGCCTCAGATCAAACACTTGACAAGAGCTGTGTGACCCTGGCCAAGTCACTTAACCCCAACTGCCTAAAAACAAAAAGAACAGAATCACAACAATGAATAATAGATAGACCTTGCTTACAGGGAACTTATGATATAAAAATTTAACTGACGGTTGGGAGAAGTTATGAGAATGTACCTCTTACCATCTCATGCTTATCAGAGTGGCTAATATAGCAAAAAAGGAAAATGTTGACTATGCCCAAAGGGCTATAAAACTGTCCATACCTTTTTTTTAAGGTTGAGATTTTCTTTTTTTTCCTTTTTTTTTTAAATTTTTTTTCCATATGCTTTTGAGTTGAAAATTTTTTCTCCCTTTTTCTCCCCCCCTCCACCCTCCCCAAGACGGCGCACAATCTGACATAGGCTTTACATTTACATGCCCATTAAACATATTTTCACATTAGTGAAGTTGTAAGTAAAAATTAAAACCAATAGGAGGAACCATCAGAAAGATGAAACAAAACTCAACTGTAGGTAAAAATAAGTGAGAGCGATTCGACTTCCATAGTTCTTTCTTTGGATTTGGACAGCATTTTCCATCCCGAGGCCTCTGGAGGTGTCTTAGATTCTCGTAATGCTGAGAAGGGTTCAGTTTAACATTCTTAGTCATTGCATAACATGGCTGTTACTGTATACAACATTCTCCTGGTTCTGCTCACTTCACTCAGCATCAGACCATACACATCTTTCCAGATTTTTTCTGAAGTCAGCCTGTTCATCATTTCTTATAGCACAATAGTATTCCATTACATTCATATACCACAACTTGTTCAGCCATTCCCCAGTTGATGGGCATCCTCTCAATTTCCAATTCTTTGCCACCACAAAAAGAGCTGCTATGAATATTTTTGTACATGTGGGTCCTTTTCCCATTTGTTTGATCTCTTTGGGATATAGCCCTAGAAGTGCTATTGCTGGATCAAAGGGTATGCACATTTTTGCAGCCCTTTGGGCATAGTTCCACATTGTTCTCCAAAATGGTTGGATCATTTTACAACTCCACCAACAATGTATTAGCGTTCCAATTTTCCCACATCCTCTCCAACATTTATCATTTTCCTGTTTTGTCATGTTGGCCAATCTGATAGGTGTGATGTGGTACCTCAGAGTTGTTTTGATTTGCATTTCTCTAATCAATAACGATTTAGAGCATTTTTTCATATGACTTAGATGGCCATACCTTTTAATACAGCAGTATCACTACTAGATCTGTATCCCAAAGACATCCAAATTAAGGAAAAGGACCCACATTTACAAAATGTGGCTTTGTGGTGGCTAAGAATTGGAAATCAAAGGGATACCCATCAATTGGGGAATAGCTAAATAAGTTGTGGTATATGATTGTAATGGAATATTATTTTGCTATAAGAAATGATGAACAGGCTGACTTCAGAAAAAATCTGGAAAGATGTGTATGGTCTGATGCTGAGTGAAGTGAGCAGAACCTGGTGAATGTTGTACACAGTAACAGCCATGTTATGCAATGACTAATATTGATAGACTTAACCCTTCCTGGCAATACAAGGCTCTAAGACATCTCTAAAGGCCTCATGATGGAAAATGCTATCCACATCCAAAGAAAAAACTCTGGAGTTTGAATGCAGATTGAAGCAGACTATTTGCTATTTTTTTCTTCTGTTGTATTTTGTTTCCTCTTTCTGGTGTTTCTTCCTACTGGTTCTAATTCTTACCTATGACATCACTAATGTGAAAATATGTTTAATAGGAATATGTATGTATAGCCTATATCAGATTGCATGCCATCTTAGGGAGGGAGGTGGGGAAGGATAGGGAGAAAAATTTTAAACTCAAAAGCTTATGGAAGTGATTGTTGATAATTTGAAATAAATTAATTAAAATTTTTTTTAAAAATGACAAGCAGGATGCTTTCAGAAAAACCTGGAAAGACTTACATGAACTGACGCAAACTGAAGTGAACAGAACCAGAAAAACATTGTACATAGTAACAGCGATATTGCTTGATGAAGAACTGGGAATGACTTAGCTCTTCTCAGCAATACAATGATCCAAGACAATCCCAAAGGACTAATGATGAAGCATGCTATCCACCTCCAGAGAAAGAACTGATATTGTTTGAATACAGACTGAAGCAGGCTACTTTTTCACTTTAGCTTTCACTATTTTTATTTTAATTGAGTCTTCTTGTACAAAATGACTGATATGGAAATGTTTTACATAATTGCACAGGTATAACTTATATCTGATTGCTTCCCATCTCAGGGAGGGGGGAGGGGAAGGAGGGAGGGAGGGATAGAATTTGAAACTCGAAAGTTTTTTTTTTATGTTAAAATTTGGGGAAAAAAAGAAAAAACGTACCTCTCCCTTCTTTGTTGAGATGAAGGATTATGGGGAGGGGAGGGTGTTGTTTATCCTTCGTTTTCTGAGAGAACCGGTGGCATCATGGGATGATGTCTTGACTTGCTCATGAATGAGATTTAAGGGAGGCAGAATTGCACAAAGTTGTCAGCCTCATTCTCTCTTCTCGAGTCATCAAAATCCAGTGGCAGGACAAAAGTCAGGATGACTGACAATGGTGCTGTGGTGTCTTGGTGTCTTTGACCATAAGCTCCTTGAGGGCAGGGATTGCCCTTCTTTTTGTTGTGTGTTTGTGTGTGCATGTGCATATATGTATATGTATATATATATGGAACGCATATCCATATAATAAAGTATCTAGTACACAGTTAGCACTTAATAAATTCCCTATCTACCTAGCCACCTTTATCACTATCTAGCTCTCCATTCCTGTATCTACCTATCCTTCCTTATCTCTAGCTATCCATCCATTTCTCTATCTACCTATCAACCTACCTGTCCATCTGTCTCTCCAACTGTCTGTCCATCCATCCATCCACCCATCCATCTATCTATCCATGCATCTATCTTTCTATCCATCTCTATATAACCTAGTCCAATCCCCTCATTTTATACATCACGACACTAAATCCCAAAGAGGTAAAAATGACTTACATAAGGTCTCTCAGACAGGGATTGTGTTTTTTTTTTCACTTTTGTATCCCTAACACATAGCAGTGCCTTGGATAAAATGTTGAAAAATTCATGCATGGGCCTGTATTCTTTGTTCAGCTGTTTCAGTTGTGTCCGACTCTTTGTGACCCCATTTGGGGTTTTCTTGGCAAAGATATTGGAGAGGTTTGCCATTTCTTTTTCCAGCTCATTTGACAGATGAGGAAACTGAGGCAAATAGGGTTAAGTGACTTGCCCAGGGTCACACAGGTAGTAAGTGTCTGAGGCCAGATTTTAATTTAGGAAGGCGACTCTTCCTGATTCCAGTCCAGGCACTCTGTGCACTGTGCCTCCACCAATAGCATATTCACTCTGATTTACACAAAACAGTTAGCCCATGAGAAAATCTATACAAGTAAAAGAAGCTTGCTGTGATGATTTTGAAACACACTTGGGCAGGGTTTATCTGGCCCTCAGCAAATAGGCATCGGGGGCCACCATTGCCACAAATGGGCCATCATGAATGCCAGCCAAAGCCTGACTTCTACCTACTTCAAAGGAAGTCGGAAATACAGCCCAGCTCACAGGGATGTATCTTACTTGAGAGTCTTAGTATCTGCTCAGGGACAGCTTCTCTTCTGAGATGGGGAAGGGGGAAGGGAGCAGAGATCAGAGGGGTAAGTATGTTACCATAGTCTCTAGAAGCTAGGCATGCTGGATAAAAAAGGCAACAATTTTGCTTCACAACTTGCTGCTCAACCCAGTACAAACCCAGAAAGCAGTAAATCACAGCCTAGTAGTTATCTGTTTTTAAAGGACCAAGGCATCTCCTTAGGTCAGCCTGTTCAGTCGAATTTGGCCTATGGATGGAAACAAGAGGTCAGACCAATCCTGGGAAACCAGACATGTTTTCAGCAACCAAGTGGATGATGTAGAAGGTGCATGGAGAAAGACATTGAGTGATTCAGAATTGGAACGGCTGTGGCAAGGCAACCTTGAGAGTGTTGAGTCATGGTACCTGACAATTATTACCTCTATGATTGTGGCAGTCACAACTGTGACCTCAGTTTCTTTACAATGAAGGGGTTGGAATAGATGGCCTCAGAGGATTCTAGTTAACCCATATCTGAACAAGGATCCCTGCATAACAGATCCTAGACTAGAATTTAGGAGACCCCCAAAGAGAGGAAACCCAATAACCCCAAGCCAATCTATTCCTCTTTGTGACAGCTCTCATCATTAAGATGATTCTAGGGTGCAGCTAGGTGGCACAGTGGGTAGAGCACCCACCTTAGAGTCAGGAGGATTTGAGTTCAAATTCCGTCTCAGACATGTAACACTTACTAGTTGTGTGTGACTCTGGGTAAGTCACTTAACCCCAATTGCCCCACCAAAAAAAAAAAAAGATGATTCTAACATGAAGCCTAAATTTGAATCTCTGAAATATCAATTCAGTTGAATGTATTCAGCTCCTACTATATTAGACAAAGACAGCCCTGCCTTCAAGGAAATTTGTAATTTTCTAATGAGAAACAACACAGACAAAAATAAGTAGAGATAAACTCTATTAAAAATTGATACAAAATCACTTCTATGCATTGTTCCTAGTTTTTCCCTCTGGGCTAAATATGACAAGTCAACTCTGTCCTCCACATGATGGAAGACAGTATGATATAGTAGGAAAAAGGCTAGAGTTGTGGTCTAAGGACCTGGGTTCAAATCTTGCTTCTGTGTGACCTTAGATGAGTCACTTAACTTCTTAAGTCCTTAGTTTCCTCATCTGTAAAATGATGAGGTTGGACTCCATGGCTTCTAAGGTCAGTTCTTCAAATACTTCAGCCAATTGACAAGCATTTATTAAGTGCCTAGTGTCTGCCCCTAGCAAGTGTCCATTGTTTGGTGCTGAGGACACAAGACTGAAATGAATCCCAGAATTTGAGAGTGGGGAAGAACTCAGGACCAGCTAGTACGGTGCATAAATGAAAGGCATCCCTGTATAACCTACCTGACGAGGCGGTCATGCAGTCCTTCTGCCTTCCATAAACTTCATCTTGGCTTTGTCATCTTTCCATGTATAAATAAATACAAGGGAATTTGGAGGGAAGCTACAAGAATCAGTAAAAACTTGAAGGAAATGAGGGATCATCCCCCTTCCCTCAGTCTTCTCTTCCCCCGGCTAAACATTCCCACTTGCTTCAACCATGGACTCAAGGCCCTTCACCCTTATACTCACCCTCCTCTGGACACTCTCCTGCTCATTCTTATACCATGTCCCCTAGAATTGAACTCAGTGCTTCAGATATCATCTGAACAGGGCCAGAGAAAGATGGATCAGGACAAATGGTTCAAGATCTCACATCTAGAAAGTGACAGAATTAAAGTCCCAGGCAGAGAACTGGAAGGGACCTTAGAGACTGGCTAGTGCAATTCCCTCATTTGACAGATGAGGAAACTGAGACCCCTAGAGGCAAAGTGACTTCCCCATATTCACACAGGTAGTCAATGGCAGATCTGGGATTTGAACCCAGGTCCCTTGACTCAGTTCAGTTCTCTTCCCATCATCCTAGGAGACTCCTTTCCTCTGTAGGTAGAGGGGTCCACTGTGGTACCGGCAAAACACCAAGCTATGCAGCCCCCCACAAACTCAGGCTTCCTGTCAGGCTACCTGAGAGCTCCTCCCATGCCGGACTCACTGTCTGGTGCCTACTAAAGACAGGAGAAGAAGACATAGCCACTCTATTGCAGGTAATGACCCTGCTAAGACCAGAAGGATGGCAGAACTCACTATACACCAGAGGTGGGGAGCACAGGAGCTGGAGGGGGTCAAAGAGAGCATTCTATGCCAAGCCCCATCTCTGACTCCCAGCCCTGGCTTGGGACTTCCTTTCTGTCAGAGACTGAGGAGGCAACCTGGTTCCATGCTGACAACACTAGACTTGGCACCAGAAAGGATGGGTTTAAATTCCAGTTTTACACCTACTGACCTTGGTCATGTGACCTCCTTTCTCTAAGTCTCAGTTTCATACTTCGTAAAATGAAAGGGTTGGATCAAGCGATCACTAAAATCCCTTTCCATCCCCAAAGTCTATGACCTCGAGGAATCAGAGGGTCCCAGGTGAAGAGCTGGAAGGGACCTCAGTCTACAGGTGCATGGTCACACAGGTGACCATGAAGAAACATTTGAACCCATTGACTCTAAGGTCAGTGCTCTAGTATCCATGAAGCCAGGACCCTCTGGGCAACAAGGCCCAGAGCTAGACAATCAAATAAACAAACAATACAACAGATTTCCTGGGGCAGTTGGAAATAGAAGATTATGTAGTAACTGTAAGGCATTAATAATAATGATAATAAGTTAATGATAACATAACATGTTATCATATATAATATAAATGATATGTAAATAATAAATAAAATCAATAATAGCATAATATATATAAATGATATGTAAATATAAATTAATAATAATAAAAGCTCATGTTCCTGTAGAATTTTGAGATTTGTATATCACCTCATGAGGTAGGTAGTAAGAGTAACATTGTCCTCATTGTACAGATGAGGAAATGAAGCTCAGAGAAATTTGATGACTTGCCCAGGCTCACCTCTCTTCCTTCTTTGCAGAGGTGGGGGGCTATGGCTGGCAAACACTACATACAAGTCAGACTAGTTTGAAATGTTGGCTAGTTTGGCCCAACTGATTCGTATTTTTTCTTGCTTTTTCATTCTTTCTTATGAGGAATAGTTCTCCGTATAGAAAAGAAGGATGGATCTATTCAGAAATTAAGATGACAAGAAACAAAAATTATCAATTAAACAATTCTAAAGGTGTCAGATTTAAGGATCTAGCTGAAGGCTTTCCTCACCTACACTGCCTCCCCCAATTGAAATCATTTCTGTCCCAAACATTCCAGAAATACTCCAGAAATGTATGCCTTTTCCCTCAGGAAATGAGTGGTTTTCTAGATTTTCATGGAATCTAAGATGCCACAAATTGAACCAGCTTTGCTGTCTCTTAGCTGCCCCTATCCACCACTTTGAGCAGCCAAAGACATCTCATCCTTCCTCTCTCCAACTTCATGGTCCCAAGCAAGCCACAGACCAAAACAGTAAATCATTTCTGAGCTCCTTATGCTTTTCAAAGCAGTTTCCTCACAATGACCCTGTGAAGTAGCTAGCCTTAGTACTATTATCCTCATATGTAGGGGTGGGACCTGGCATTGGGACATGTGATTTTAGCATCATTCTAAACTCTCATTGTGGAAACTCCCTCCCCTGATGCAGATCAGCACTGAGTCTTACAAGTTGCATTGAGAGATTGTGACTTGCCCAAGGTCACACAGCCAGTGTGCGTCAAAGGCAGGACTTGAACCCAAGTCTTCTGGATTCTACCCACTACATTATACTGCCTCTCATCCCAATATTACAAAGAAGGAAACCAAGGCTCAGACTAAAGGTCTTGCCTTTAGTCACCAGCTAGTAACTATCAGGGCTAGGTATAGCAAGAGTGACTGGGAATCTTTGCTGAGATGAAACAGAGAACTCTTGATCAATTACTGGTTCATAAGGTTGCATTGAAGATTGCTGGCAATGAAGAGTCAGGAGGATGCACCCTTGCAATGTGTAAGAGGACCTGCTTCTCCTCAGGACTCCTTTTTCTCCCTCAGATTCCTAGACTAGAGTGTACAGAGATGGGAAGGGTGAGAGAAGGTAAGAATTCTTCTCCACCATTCCAGAAGCTCAATACTGACTTGTAGCAGAAGCACATGGCATCTGAAGACATGTACTTGCCTAGACAAGCCTAATGCTATACCTCAAATCTCTGGCTGTCTAATTCTGCTTTCTGCTCAACACTGTCTGGCACATAGAAAGGCACTTAATAAATATTGGTTGACTAGTTGATGGCCGATTTCCTTTTCTGAGCACATCAGCAAAGAGTAATCTTGGGAAATGGATATTTCTAACCTTGGTGGTTGCCTAGTGGGTTGGGTTCTTAGGTTCCAAAGTCAGGAACAAACCACATAGTCAGAGAAGATTTCCTCTATAGTTTGATTCCCAGAGAAAAGGATCACAGCCTGGGGGAAAAAAAATGCACATCCTGACTAGACAGGAGATCTGGACTCTGCAAGCCAGCTATGATATTTGCTGCAAGCACTCCAATGGTGAAAGTCTGAGTAGAATACAAAATACCTACTCCACAGACCCATGGAGGGTCTTTAGCTTCCAGGGGAGTATCACAAGTGTAATGAGCTATTGGAGTGTTTTATGTTTCCTGTATCTGCTCATGCATGCTTTCCAGTCCTAGCCATCTTACAGAGCTTCTGTGATGAAAGAATTAAACTTTGTTCCACACTAGATACGAGTATTGGGGGCCACTACTATCAGAATTTGAGGGAGACCATAGACATCAGTCAGACCTAAGCTTTGTTTTTGAGATTTCCCTTGAGTTATTCCCGGAAGAAGGGCAATCAGAGAGAAAACCTGACCCTTTATGGAGGACCGCCTGTATCAAGGCCCATGTGAGTGTCACCTCCTTTTGAGAACCTTCTTGGGCCATTGGTAGCATAGAATTCAAAGCCAGGTCTTTCCTGACTCCTCCCATTCCACCACAGTATCTCTCAACTTTCTCAAAGCTATCCATTCAAAATCAGAGGACCCTCCAATAAATTCCACTCCAGCTCCCAGATGGGATTGCCCTGGCCCCTTTCCAAACCTCCCAGAGATTCCACTCCCATGTCAACTGCTTAGTAGGCCAGCTGTCACCTGTGTTTTACAATGCTCTCAATGAAGAGCAAATCCGTATTGATTTCAGGAGAAGTGGAGCTGTAAATTACTAGTCATGATTGGCTGGCCCATCCTGAGATGAGGATCTATCGATTGGGCTGAGGGTCTAAATCTAATTATCACCCAAGGAAACTCATTGGAAGAGAAAAACAATGCAGATGTGGAAAGAGGTCATTAATACATTGGAATTACCTGCAAAAACACACACTGTATAATTCATTTAGCCCTCAGTGGTGTTTGCTTTGGGAATCGAGGTCTAGAGTTCTTCTTTGGCCAGAGAGTTGGGTGTAAGCACTGGCCCTAGCTCGTTCTTCCACAGAAATATTTACAAAGGTCGGTTTCCCCTAACTTTCTCTCTATGCTGTTTCCTTAGTCTGACTAAATCCATTCCACTCTCAGAGCATTTGCTAGCTGGCAACTCTAAGCAGCCTGGTATGGAGAGGAGAGTACTAGACTTGGAGTCAGGGTTTGAAACCTAGTCATGTCACCTTGGATAAGTCACTACATTTCTCTGTGCCTCAGTTTCTTCACATGTAAAAGGCAGGGACTGAGCTTGGTGACCTCCAAGATGCCTTTCAGCTCTAAATCTGTGGTCTCCTATGATATCAGGCTTTATGCAAAGCAGGCATGCAGTGGATAGGTCACTCAACATTAAAACCAACCATGATGGTGAAGAAGTTTAAGTTCGTGCCACATAAAGAACCATGTGAAGGAAGTTGGGGTATTTAGTCTGAAGATGGGAAAACTTAGAGTGGGATAGGATGCCTGGGGATGGATTTGGAAAGCTGCCTTGAGGAAGAGGGATTGGAACTTATTCTGCTTGGTCCCAGAGGGCAGGACCATGTGGATGTAGCTAAACGAGATTTTGGAAAAGCTTCCTGACTACAGAGCTGCTCCCACAATGGAATGAGCACCCTTGGGAGCCAGAGGGTTCCTCTTCCACAGAAGTCTTCTTGCACTACCTGGATCCTAGTGTATGAGCACTGGCTGCCTCTGTCCCACTTGAAAATCCCTGGCTTTAGGGGCGGCTAGGTGGAGCAATGGAGAGAGAGTACCAGCCCTGGAGTCAGAAGGACCTGAGTTCAAATCCGACCAGCCTCAGACACATAACACTCACTAGCTGTCTGACTCTGAGCAAGTCACTTAACCCCAACTGCCTCACCAAAAACAGAAAAAAAAAACCCTACCTTTACTAGACAGGAGCACTTCTTCATTGAACTGGCCAACAGAACTAAGAGAAGGAGGGTCGGGGAAGGATAATGAGTCTAATTTTGTTTTAAGTCTAAGTCACTATATACTGCATTGCTTGGTAGCCACTGGAACACTAAAAAGATGCTGCTTAGTGTGGGGTCAGGAAACTCTTGGTTTCCATTGTTAATTGTCATTAGCTGGCAGCGTGACCTTGGGAATCGCACTAAGCCTCCGGATGACTAAAGTGGGTTTCCTAGGGTACTTTGAGGATGGGTGAAGGGCTCACTTACTTCTAAAGAAAAACTCATTGAAGGCAAAGGTTGTATCAGAGTTTTTTTCCCTTTATATCCCAAGCACTCAGCTATGAGCCTGGTGCATAGTAGGTGCTTTTAAAATGCTTGTTAGAGGGGCAGCTAGGTGGTGCAGTGGATAGAGCACCCCCCCTAAAAAAGTGCTCATTAGAATTAATGGAATTGATGCCCTGGGCATCGTTAAAATGATTTAGTTGAAGAGGCAGCTTGGCATAGTAGATAGGGCACTGGACTTGGAGTCGGGAAGACCTTGGTTCAAACTCAGTCTTAGACATTTAGTATCACGGTGACCCTGAAAAAGTCACCCTCTCTGTGCCTCAATTCCTCATATGCAAAATGAGGAAGTTGAACTTGACTGCCTCTAAGGTTCCTTCTAACTCTAAATCTCTGTCTCAATATTTTTTGAAAGAAACTGAAACTCTGATGCAGGGGCACTCGATGTCAAGTAAAAGCAATATTCTTATTCCAAACTGGTAGGAACCATCCAAATTAACATTTGTTAATTAATGAATTAACATTTGTTAATTAATATTTTATCTGTGAGAATTTGGAATTGGGTCCTTTGTGCTGTTCCTGACAACATTTGTGCCTTTCTATGGGATCATAGGAGCTAGTGCTGGAAAGGACCATAGAGCTCATGGAGCCCAACCTTGCCATTTCATAGATGAAGGAATTTAGGATGAGGGACATTAAAAAAATTTGCCCAGGGTCCCCCAGCCAGTAAGTGAAAGAGCTGAAATTTGAGTCTAGGTTCAAATGGCAAATCTAGTGTCCCTCAGTTTCAGGGTGCTGCCTCTTCTCATATACATTGTCCATCCTCTATGGGGAGGGATTTTAATATATCAGATACTCTGGAGCTACTCACCCAGTCCCCACTCTTAATGGCATGTCAAGTCCTCAGGGTGCTAGATCCCCTTTAGGGGTAGTCACAAAAGGTTGGGAATGGGATTGTGTCTAGTTTTATGTAGTTCATGAGCCCCCACCAATGTGCTTCCCACTCAAGATTATCAGATGATCAATTAGTTCTCTCTTGGTTGTGATTCAGTTGTGTCCCACTCTTCATGATCCAATTTGGGGTTTTCTTCACAAAAATACTAGAATGATTTGCCATTTCTTTCTCCAACTCATTTTTCAGATTAGAAAACTGAAAGCAAACAGGGTGAAGTGACTTGTCCAGGGTCACGCAACTAGTAAGTGTCTGAGGCCATATTTGAACTCAGAAATATGAGTCTTCCTGACTCCAGCCCCAGTCTCTATGCACTATGGTGCCACCTAGCAGCCCATCAAATAGTTAGCCAGACTCAATTAACTTTTAGAAAGAGGAATTTAAGAATATGGTATAGTGAAAATAGTTGTTATAAAAACATTTTTTCCCAAAGAGCCTAGGGAAAAGTGACTCAAGCTTGGAGGGCATATGATAAAGTGGTGGCTCACAGCTCCTAGTTCTCTCTCCTCTTGGTGTGGTCCCCCTGAGCTATTGAGTAGTTTCTTTGCTGGGATCCTATGAATCTACCTTCCTATATTGCATCCCCTCTCCCAGGGGATAATGCCAAGACACCAATGGGAAAATGAGAAATCCAAAATCCTCCAGCCTTTCGAACTTTGGAAGGTCTTCCTGAAGCCTAAAGGTAAATGAAGGAGATCTAACCCAAGGCCGTAGCTGAAAAGCTTTCTCATCAGGCATGACCCACCTCCCTTTTGCCAACCCCAAAGCTGCACTCACTTTACTCTGCACATGCTCAGATCTGTTGTGCCCAAGCCAACTTCTTGATTTTATACAGGAGCCACAGTGCATTATCAAGTTTCCTCAGCCAATCAGAGCAGTGATTTCCTGTCAATATCATGCGAGTTCATGATATTGTCTGAATACAGACTGAAGTGGTCTATTTTTCACTTTTTTTTCTTTCATTCTTTTTTTTTTTGAGTCTTCTTGTACAAAGTGACTAATATGGAAATGTTTTACTTGATTTCTCAAGTATAACCTATAAGATTGCTGTCTCAGGGAAGGAGGAGGGAAGGGATAGAATTCGGAACTTAAAACTTGAAAAAATGCTAAAATATTGTTTTAATATGTAATTAGGGGAAAAATAAAATGTAAAAAATATTAACAGACAAAAAATATGTCATTCGAGTTCATCCAAGGATGAACTAAAACTTAAGCTAAAACCTAAGATTGGTTGAATGATTGAGACTAAAGTCTGCATTTGTAACTGATTGATTGATTATTTTCAGTCACTTTGTAGCACTTTATCACTCACTTTAAATGAGGTTACGTGAACTGACTGATTTCCTCGGCAGAGCCCCATCCTTACATTAAACTGTGATAAACTGTGTGTCCCCGCAATGGAATGGGTACCCAGACCCAAAGGAGACACTTACATGCTTGCTGCTACATAAATGCTATGACAGGTCAAGTACAGGTGCACCCCACCTTGGACGCCAGCAGTTTCCCTGAGAAAAACAACAGAAAAGCTTGCAACAAGGTGTAGGGGAAAGAGCATTTGTCCTTTGGAAGCCTGGGTTTAGGACTTGGTGCTAACACTTTCCACCTGTATGGCCTTAGATAAATCTGTGCTACGGATTTCCCTTCCTGGGCCTCCACCTCCTCATCTACAAAATGGGAGAGTTGGACTCTAAGGTCTGACAGCTCAGTTTGTACCAGGGCTTTGCTGTTCCAAGCTGGAAATGGTTTCTAAGAGCTGGTTGTAAGATGTACAGTGTTAGCATTCATACTGCAGAAGTTAGCAAGTGCTATAAATCAAAGCTTGATTTATTGTTTGCTTTAATGTCTAGATTTAAGAAAGTGATGGAGAAAATGTTAATGATGCTGATTGAACGGAAGGGTGTATCATATAGACTTTTTTTTCCCCGGAAAGCTCATTTTAAACATTTTCTATCAGACCACTGCCTCTGACAGTCTTTTCCAGCCCTGACATCTCCTGCTCTGAGGCCCCTCCCAGCCCTGACATCCCCTGCTCTGAGGCCCCTCCCAGCCCTGACATCCCCTGCTCTGAGGCCCCTCCCAGCTCTGATGTCCCTTGTTCTGAAGCCACCACTCCTTCCCCAGCTCTGACATTTCCTGTTCTGAGGCCCCTCTCAGCCCTGACATCCCCTGTTCTGAGGCTCCTCCCAGCCCTGACGTCCCTTGTTCTGAAGCCACCACTCCCTCCCCTTCTCTGACATTCCACATCTCAGGGCCTCTCCTAGCTATGCAATCCTGCCAGACAAGTAAATTGAATTCTACATTCCCATTTCAGGAATGCTTTATCTTCATTTTTATGTCTATTCCCTGGGCAAGAGGCAGCGTAGTAGAATAGATAGAGAGCCAGCCTTAGCATCTGGAAGCCCTGGGTGCAAGTCTTGCCTATGACACATACTGACTGGGTCACAGACCTGCTCACTTAACCATGTAGTTCCTTACTGTATAGAGGCAACTCTAGGACTACGGGAGATGCAGAAGAGTTCTTTTTGAGCACTAGTCAAGAGGATTTCCTCAATGGGAGAACCCAGAACCATTAAAATCATAGCCCTGGACCAGTCCCTGGGGTAGGGTGTCTGATTGCTTTCGCTTTAATAACCTGCCCCCATATCATGCATTTATGCCCATTTATTCATGCAATTATTAAGCACCTATTGTGCTCCAGGCAGTGTGCCTGGCACTAGAAATACAAAGACAAAAATCGATCATTCTTTTCCTCAAGGGGCTTCCACCCTAGGGCAGGAGGTAGGCGTATAACATGCTAACAGATAAAATAGTTCTTTAATTTAGACTTGTGATTTCGTTGGTATGGGGAACTTTGGCAAGAAAACTGTCAGTACAGGCCAATGCCACCTTCTATGTAATTTACAGTGTCAGAGGGTTGTCTAAGAGACTGAGTGACTTACCTAGGGTCACACAGTCAACATCAAAGGCAGGACTTGAACCCAGGCCTTTTTGGTCCCTCAGCCATCTCTGTATCCACTACGCAGGCTTCCTCTTGGGTTTATATATGTTGGTCAGTCAGTAGGTCAATAAACAATTATTAAGCACCTACTATAGTGGTAAGGGCTGGGGATATAAAGAATGCTTTTTAAGTCCCTGCCCTCAAGAAGCTGACAATCTAATTGGGGAGACAACATACAAACAACCATGTGTGAACAAACTATAGAGGGAAGGGCTTCCTGGAAGAGGTGAGGTTTTGGTAGTGGTGATGATGGTCCTTCATCCCCTGACATCAGGAGGGTGCCATCTTCACTGGTGTGTGAACTGGATTTAAGTGAGGCCAAGCTGTGCCAAAGCCTCACTCTCCCCTCCAGACTCATCGGAGTCCAATGGCAAGATAAGAAACAAGGTGGCTGGCAATGGTCCCAGATGCAATGGGAGACCTTCTAGCTGGGACTTGGAGGAAGCCTGGGAATGAGGGAGATAGAAATGAGGAGGTCAGATACAGGTATACCCCATATTGGAAGTCGGCAGTTTCCTGAGAAAAACAACAGAAAAGCTTGCAACAAAGTATAGGGGAAAGAGCATTTGACCTTAGGAGGCCTGGGTGGCCAGACCTGGAGTGAAGAAGACTCATCTTCCTGGGTTCAAATCCAGCCTCAGACACTTAGCAGCTGTGTGACCAGGGGCAAGTCACTTCACCCTGTTTGCCTCAGTTTCCTCATCTGTATAATGAGCTGGAGAAGGAAATGGTAAACCACTCCAGTATTTCTGCCAAGAAAACCCCAAGTGGAGTCACAAAGAAAAACACAAATGAAACAACTGAACAACAACAAAAAATCTATAATCCTGGAAAATGTCCTGGAAAGCTTGGAGCTTTAGGGAGCCTTGGGCAAAGTGAGAAGCCCTCTCATAAAAGGGAATAACACATGCCCTTCACCCCAAACTTGTCTGTTGGATAGACATGGATTTTAAGGGGGAGATTCCCTCCTTCCGACTTCTAATTTTGTCTGTACTTGTCAGCTAATAATTAATAATCCATTGACTCATGATGTCCTTTCTATTTCAGCCTTTTGGTTCCAATTTTTTCTAACTTTTCATAATATTCTCTTGTCCCATTCCTTCCCGTACCCTAGATTCTGAGAGCAGGAACTTACAATTTATTATATACTATAAATACACATTGTATAATATGCAATAACATTTTAACATATGCTATATATTTATTATACATTATATTTGTTATAGTAGTATTTTCAGGGCTGCTCACCCAGCTTTGGTGTCCACAGTTCACCCAGCCCCTCACCTGTGGCTCCAAGAAGCTGTAACCTGCACCACACACACACCCTGCTAAACTGTCTCAGCAGATGGGCTAAACTAGGTTGAGGGTAACTAGCATGCTTCAGACCTGTTGGTTTTTGAGGGGGTGTCTACCCCCAGCATGTGAAGATTTCCCTGGGGCAGAATGGGCGAATGAGACCAGTTTGTCCCAATGGCCACGAAGGTGGCTGAATCGGGCGCTGGGGAACGCTTAGAGCTTGGTCAGACGTCGAAGATACCGAGGTCATTCACTGCATCCTGGGCATTGACTTTTCTCCTGCCACTGGACTCCCATGACTCTGGAAAAAAGAGTGAGGCTGACTACTTTGTGCAGCTCTGCCTCACCCTGTGATATCACTGGTCTTCTTTGAAAACAAAGAATGAACAACAGCACCAATAAACATTATAATGTATCTTATAATTTCCCATTTCCCTCATAGCATTTAGTGTATGGTAACTGTTCAAAAGACATTTCATTTAATTTGTGGATTATGACAGCAGATATACCATTATGGTTGCTGTTGTCATTGTCCAGAACTATTAATTTATCCATGTAGGGAACTCCCAATGTAGAAGCGCCTACATGTACCAATGTAGAAACTCCCTGTGCCCATAAAGACTGGACTTCCAGGCAGCCAAACCATTAATAGAGTCCACAGGCAAGTGAAAGCCAGACCCCATCTGAATCAGCCAAACCAGAAGGAAAGAGGGCTGCCATCAATATTCCTTGACCTTCACAGCCCCAGCTCCTTCCATTCTTTTGCTCCTGGGACTCTTTGGACTGGCGGTCACTCCCACAAGGGTGAAATGTCTCTCTGTGGGAGCCTCTCCAGGCCTGGCTGTCTTCTCAGTTGTAGTTGGGGGGTGGGAGCTGCTGGGAAGGCAGCAAAGACAAAGTTACAGACTTGCAGTTAGGAAGACCTGAGTTCAAATCCTGTCTTAATAGGCAAGTCACTTGATCCCTATGTGCCTCAGTTTCCTCATCTGTAAAGGGGAAATAATCATTGTACCCACCTTCCAAAGTTATTACGAAAGTCAAATGAGATAACATTATATAAAGCACTTTGCATACTTTAAAGTACTATACTATATAAATAATAGTTATTATTATTATTATCATAGCTAACATTTATATAGCTCTTACTATGTACCAGGCACTGTGCTAAGCTCTTTATAATTACTTTTTCATTTGATCTTCGCAACAACTCTGGGAGGGAGGTGCTATTATTAATCCCCATTTTACAGATGAGGAAATTGAGGCAGGCAGAGGTTAAGTGATTTGCCCAAGGTCACATAGCTAGTAAGTGTCTGAGGTTGTATTTGAATTTAGTCCTTTTTTCACCCTAGGCCAGACACAGTATCCACCTTGGACCTTAAGTGCCTGGGGCCTAAGGCTAATCATTGTTATCATCATCATCATCATCATCATCATCATCATCATCATTATTATTATTATTATTATTATTATTATTATTATTATTATTATTAAGCCCGTAAGGTAGTCTAGGAAGCTTGAATCCAATTACCAAGTGAAGTAGTATGTCAGAGAAACAGCCATAACTAGGAATTTTTTCTTTTTTTACTTTTTCAAATAAATTTTTATTGATGTTTTCAATTTCTTACATCACCATAGTACCCCATATGTTCCTCTCCGTATCTATCCCTCCCTAAGCGCTATCTGATGTAGCAAATAATACTTTTTTAGAAAGGAAAAAAGTCAGCACAAGTGATCAATACATTGAGAAAGTCTGAAAACATGTACACTATGTCACACCTGTGGACCTCCCATCTCCACAAAGGGAAAGGTTCAGGCATCTTCTCATATCTCTTCAATCCGTTCCTGATTGATAATACTCCATTACATTCATGTACCACAGTTTGTTTAGCCAATCTCCAATTGATAGGCATAGTGTTCCAATTCGTATCTATTGCTTAAAAAAAAAGTGTGGCTGTAAATATTTTGATGTATATGGGGATTTTATTCTTATTGATAACTTGATTGGGATATAAACTCAGTAATAAGATCTCTTGTTCAAAGACATTTTGTCATTTTATTTGCATAATGCCATTTTATAGCTCCACCAACAATGCATCAGTGTGCCTATCTTTCCACAACCCCTCCAGCATTGACTATTGCTGTTTTTTTGTCATTTTTGCCCATTTTCAAGGCATGACATTTTGATTTGCATTTTTCTTATTATTAGTGATTTGGGACATTTTTCAACCTGTAATTTTGTAATTCTTCTTTTGAGAACTGTTTGTTCATATCCTTTCGCCACATATCTGTTGGGGAATAGCTACGTCTTATTTATTAATTGTTTCTATATCTTACATACTAAACTCTTATCAGAGAAATTGGATACAAAAAAAAATTTTCCCATTTCATCATTTCCCTTCTTATCCTACGTGCATTAATTTTGTCTATGCAGAATCTTTTCAGTTTCAAGTAATCAAAGTTATCTGTGTTATGTTTTGTGATCACCTCTACCTCTTGTTCGGTTAAGAATACATCTTTTAGGCACCTAGGTGGCAAAGAGGATAGAGCACTGATCCTGCAGTCAGGACAACTTGAGTTCAAATCCATCCTCAGACACTTGGCACATACTAGCTGTGTGATCCTGGGCAAGTCTCCTAACTCCAATTAGTCCACTTAACTCCAACTTGCCAAAAAAAGAAACATCTTTTACCTATAGCTGTGTGAGGGATATGATTTATTTCTCTTCTAATTTTTTAGTGTGATCTTTAATATTAAGGTCATGTATCCAACTAGGGATTTTTTTCACTTCAGTCAAGTGGCATAAAGCAAGTCACACATTTATTGGTGGAGACTCTGCTACCTGGCTGCTGGGTATTCCTGAGACAGTTACTATCTGGGTTAACCTCTGAGAGATTCAGCGTCTAAGGTTACCCAGGTGGTAAATGTCAGAAGTGGGATTTGAACCCAGAACTTCTGACTCAACCAACCAAAAAATCGATTAACGATTGATAAGTCCAGGACCAGGCTAGAAAGGAGCTTATCTGAGATGTGGCCACTGTATGTGAAGAAGGAAGGCTGCATCTGGCTGAAGGTCAGAAAAATTATTAGCTTGGAAAAGAGAAAACTCAGCTGACTTCAAATACTTGAAGTCATACTTGTCATATGGGAAAAGAGCTGTATAGCCCTTCTGTTCTGATTGACCCCAGCAGGAAAAACTAGGAGCAATAGTTGATTGCAAAAGGAGCAAAGGAGAAGCAAAGAAGGAAATCTAGGTTTATGTAGGGATAAAAAGGGGAGGGGACAGCTAGGTGGCACCTAGAGTCAGGACGACCTAAGTTCAAATCCAGCCTTAGACACTTGCTAGCTGTGTGATCCTGGGCAAGTCACTTCATTCTGCCTCAATTTCCTCATCTGTAAAATGAACCAGAGAAGGAAATAGCAAACCACTCCAGTATCTTTGCCAAGAAAAGCACAAATAAGGCCAAGAAGAGTCAGACACAACTGAAAGGATTAAACAACAAAGAGAGAAAAAAAAAACACAAAACTTGTAACAATGAGATCTGTCCCCAAGTAGAATGAGCTTCCTATCCACTTTGGTAGGCTCTCCATCATCACTGGAGGTCTTGAAGCAGAGACTAGGTGACCACTTGCCAGGTATAACATAGTGGAGAGTTTTTCTGGAATATATGGCTGCTGAGGTCCCTTCCAGATGTCAAAATAATTAAAATAAACTTTTATTGTAATTAAGCATTATTGCTAATTAAGAGGTAAGGTCAATGGTTTTCTACACTGCTGAAAGATTATAGATCTAGAATTAGAGGGGTCTCAGCAGCCATTTAGCCCAACTACCACATTTTACAGATGAGGAAACTGAGGCCCAGAGAGTTTAAGTGTCTTGTCTGAGGTTACATGTAAGAATCAGAGGAAAAGATTTGAATTCAGACCCCTGATTCCAGAGCCAGGGATTTTTCCACTATACCTCCAAAGGTTTCCAAAGACTAGACAATTGGTCAACACTCTCTAAATTTCCATACTCTGGGACCAAGCCCTGGTCCTACCTTGGTTACATCTATGCAGAGTCATTTTAATTCACGGTTTCCATCACTGCTCACTTTCGCCGGTGAGGAGGTAGAGTTCAGTCAGGGACCAGCACGTGGCAGCTGAAAAAGAAAAGAACAAGCCAATCGGTTAATTCCTTTGTGGAGGCAGGAATACAGATACAAATGTGTGCTTCCTTGCTTTCCCTGATAAGGTTCTCTCTGCTGGGGGAAAATAAAAAACCATCACCTGATGGATACAGCCCTTTGTCCTCAGGAAAGAATATTTCTGGGTGATGTCTGTCAGACCTGAAATTAGGCTTTAACATTCTCTTTTTTCCTCTCTGACATGAGAGATTGGCATTGATTTTTTTCCCCTTTCCCTGCTCTGTTCACAGCCTCACATCTGTGTGGCTGACAATGGAAGGAATGTCTCTCTAAGGAGCAGCATAGAGGTGTCATCTAGTCCAGAGACCCGACCATTCCTTAGTTCAGACTCCTAGTTGGGAGAAATGACTCACCCAGGGACAGGTCAGAAATCACAAGATCATAGATCTAGAACCAGCGGCAACCTCAGAGGGCCTCTGGTCCCCCCACCTTCCCCCCATTTTACAAAGGAGGAAAGTGAGGCCTGGAGAGATTAAGCATCCAAGGTCACCTAGGTGGTAAATATCAGAAGTGGGATTTGAACCCAGAACCTCTGACTCAAACAACCAAAAAAATCAATTAGCAAGAATTTTTAAAGCAGCTACTGTGTGTCAAACACTGTCCTAGGTGCAGGAGATACAAAGATACAAAGAAAAATGAAACAGACCCTACATTCTATTGGAGGAGACAACAGGTAATAAAAAAATATGGAGAGGGAAGACAGGCACTAGCAGTGATATGATCAGAAAGGGTTTCATGTAGAAGGTGGTGCATAAGCTTAGTGTTGAACAGAGAGGGATTCTGCGAAGCAGAAATGAGAACAGAGTGCATGGGGGATGGCCAGTACAAAGACATGGAGATGAGAAATGGGACCTCAGAGGCTATCTGGTCCAACCTCCTTATTTTACAGGCAAGGAAACTGAGGCAAACAGAGGTTTAAGTGGACTTGCCCAACATTGCACAGCCAGTTGGTTTATTTTTTCCAAGGCTCTGCAGTAAAAAAACAAAGAACAAAAAACAAAAAACCAACCATCACCAAATCAGACGAAAGGATAAAAAGGATGATACAGAAGCAGATTGTGAAGACATTGTTCCTGGATGCCCAGCTTCCTGCCCTGCGTGGCCTCAATCAGACTGTGCATAGCTGAGTGTGGTGCTGCTACCTTGCATGTTTACATGACACTTTAGCTTATGGACAATGATGCACCCAGCAGGTAGATTAAGGCCTGGGCCAGGGCAGGGGGGGACGGGGAGGGGTAAATAAAAAATAAATAAATAAAATATAAGCAAAAATTAAAAATAACTAAAAAATAAAATAAATAATTTTTTCAACAAACAGAAAAAAGAAAAAAACCTAAATTGCCTTTGCACTAAATTAGAGACTTGGACTTTTGCGCAGCTGAAGACATGTGGTGGCGCTCTGGATGCCTTGATGTACCACATTACATGCAAAGTGAAACCAAGATGCAGGACTTGGGAACTTCTGCAGACATCTAGCAGACAAGGAACATTGCATTGGATTGTTTTTGCCCCCTTTCCCTAACCCTGGTTCCCCTTCTCTTCCGGACCCCCGTCATCCTTCTTAATCAGCTCTCCCCCTGCCACCATCTTTAGTTCATTTGGAATGTACAATTTACATTGGGGAAAAAACAGCAATGGGGAAACTTTGTTTTCCTTCCTGGTGGGATATGCAGAACTCAGTGGGTGTGTGTATATATAAACATATATAAAATATATAATACTGACTTTTAAAAAATCAAATCTCCTGACATACATTTTTTAAATCTGTGCCAAAAATGTGTTTTCAGAGAAAATCTTATTTTCATACTCAGATTTTGTATTGTCACTCATGTGTAAGTGCACTTCATTTAAACATGACTCACCCCTCCCTTCCTCCATTCTCCCAAAACTTCATGGGGCCCCCCTCCTCCATGCCCCTTGATGTGGGAGTGTTACACACTTGTACAAAGAGATTGTTTATTCCCCAACTCCTCCTCAAACACTTCTTTATTTCTGGAACTGTTTTTTCTCAGCACAGTTTTGTTTTGTGTGCCCATCGGACTACAAACTTTATTAAAAAAATATATAGCATGTTTTAAAAAAAAAAGATTACACATCCAGTCAATGTTTGAGGCCACATTTGAACTCAGGTCTTCCTTTCTCCAGTGGAGCTTCTGATTCAGAGACAGGAAATGCTTTTAAAAACAGAGAAAGAGAAAAGAGGACAGGAGAAGGGTGCTACTCCTCCCTCTCCAGGTTTTACCTCCTCATCAGCAGCTGTCTTCTTATTCTTGAGATACCTCTACCCTGTGGCTCTCACTTGTGATTGTTGAGTCCCTGACCTGTGCTGTCTCTTCATAAGGAAACCCAGCATATTCACTTTTCTTCTACCTCCACTTTTCAGTCTCTTGTATTTATATCCCCTCTATATGCCCCTCACAGGGCATGTCATGTAATAAGTACTCAACAAATGCTCTATTTATCCATCATCTTCCCATCCAACCATCCATCCATCCATCCATCCACTCATCCATCTATCCACCCATCTAACCATCTGTCCATCTATCCACCCACCTAATCATCCATCTATCCATCCATCTACCTACCCATCTATCTACCTATATCTATCTATGGTAATATTGTTTTAAACACATGAAACCTTAGTTGATATAACTGGAATCAACATTAAATTTAGAGCCAGAAATTCAAAGATTCATAGATTCAGAGCTGGAAGAGACCTTAGACATCATCATTTTACAGATGAGGAAACTGAGGCCCAGGGATCTGCAATGATATACCCAGGGTCAGACAGCTTGTGTTTGATCCATGTTTCAAACCCAAGACCTCCTGAAGCTGAGCCCAGCATTTTATCCAATGCATTTCCCTCTCCATCAACCTCTCTTCCAAGTCCTCCATTCTAATCTTGTGACTAGAAGAAATTTACCCCCCCTATTCTTGAGACCTTGTTTTCTTCCTTTATAAAATAATGAGGCTGACCTTGATTGTCTATAAGATCATGTGTTTTGTTCTATTTCTGGAGTGGTCCCGGAAAGGAATGGGAGGAAGAGACTTACCATGTTGATCACCAGACCCCAGAAGTTCAAGCTGGAAGGGAAACTCAACTAATACCATCTTAGTCTGTATTAAAGGAGTATCCAGGAATAGGCAGGTGATGCCCTGGAGATTCCAGTGGTGATGGAAGTCATCCCCTTATTCTGCCCTTGTTGGGACACAAATGGACAAGTGTATTCAATTTGGGGCATCACCTTTTAAGAAGGCATAGATAAGCTGGAGGGCACCTATTGGAAGAACAACCAAGAAATCTATTGAGGCCATGCCATGGGATGGATAATCAATCAACTGAACCAGGGATGTTTAGGCTGGAAAAGAGAAGACTTGGGGCAGAAGGGCAGGGGCATGATGACTGTATTCAAATTTTGAAAGGGCCAAAGAGGATTGGACTTATTCTGCTTGGCCCAGAGATGCCGTTCTGAGACATTGAAGTGATCAGTCAAGCAGCCAGTAAAACATTTATTAAATGCATACCATGTGCCAATCATGGTGCTAAGTGCTGACTATACAAAGAAAGGCAGAAGACAGCCCTTGCCTTTGATGAGTTCACAGTCTAATGGGGAAGACAATGCACAAATGATTATGAACAAATGAGTTATATACAGGAAAATTGGAAGTAACCAACAGTGGAAAAAAGCATTAGCATTAACAAGGAACTATCTATCCATCTCTCTAGCCATCCATCCATCTACCCATCTATCAATCTATCGACCCATCTATCTATACATCCATCCATCCATCCATCCATTCATTTATCCATTTCTACCTATCTATCCATCCATCCAGCTATCCATCCATTTCTTTATCTATCCATCTATCCATTTATCCATCCCTCTTTATCTATCCATCCATCCAGCTATCCATAGGAAGGTGAAATTTTAGCTAAGTCTTGAAGAAGCCAGGAGGCAGAGATAAGGAGGGCAAGCATTCCAGGAACAGTGGACAGCCAGTGAAAACCCCCAAAGTGTAAATCAGATTTCAGCTTAATTTCAGGGAAAACTCCCTCATGATTAGAGCTGTCCAAAAGAGGACTGGACTAGCTCTGGCTCTTCAAGGCTCAAATAACCACCCGGAGACTGTGTTCTCAATGAGATTCTTGCTCAGGCTAGCCTCTGAGGTCCCTTCCTTTCCTGGCATTTGAGATTCTGAGGTTCTGTTATCCAATAAATCAGTGACTCTGGGTTCAGATTTTTCTCAGCTGGGTAGATAGCAGCCACTCCTCATTGATATTCATGAAATTGACTGACTCAGCCTAACCAAATACGAAGGGGTAAGCGTGGAGGGAGAATGGCTTAACAGAGAACCCTGGACACTTGGTATCAGGAGATCTGGTTTCAAATTCTAGCTTAGTCACTATCAAGTTGTGGAACCTTGGACACGTCACTTCTTTAGTCTGGGTCTCATGTTCTCTTCTGCAAAATGAGAGTATTAGACTAAGTGATCTGGAAGAGGCACCGCAGCTCTAAAAGTCTATCTTTCTATGCAATGTGAGAAGGCAGCACGGCGATCTCCGAAGGACCTTACTATTCTTCTAGCATCCAACAGAGACTCCAGTGGGAAAAGGAATCAGTCAGCTAATACCTCACCTGGTGCATCTGCCCCATTCTCAAAATTCTCCAGGCAGATTTTATCAGACTGTAATTCTCATGTTAACCAATACACTAGTGGGATTCCCAGTTAGGAAAATCCCCACTGCACCTCTCACACACATATCATTCCCATCTACATGCTGAAATTCCCTGAGCAAGATACAAAGCAATTATAATTAGAACAATGAGGATTGTATTCATACTAACATGTAAATGACTGCTCTCATAGCAAGTTTCTGAAAAAGCAAGAAGGTGAAAGAGCAAGATCAGTGTGCTATCTCAAGAGAGCAGGAGGGAGAAATGTGGGGAGGATAAAGGAAGAAGTGGATGCAGATGTGTTGACTCCAAGATAGCTCGCCACTTCATATCTTGTCACTTTGAACAACTTACTTTCTCTCCATGGGCCTCTGGTAACAAACTTAAGAAAAGAAAGAATTTAAGTAGCAATCTCTAAGGCCCCTCCCAGCACTGACATCCCCTGTTCTAAGGCCCCTCCAGCCCTGACATCCCCTGTTCTGGGCCCCTCCAGTCCTGACATCCCCTGTTCTAAGGCCCCTCCCAGCCCTGACATCCACTGTTCTAAGGCCCCTCCAGCTCTGACATCCCCTGTTCTAAGGGCCTCCCAGCTCCAAAATTCCCTATTCAAAGGCCCTCCCAGCTCTGACATCCCCTGTTCTATAAGTTAACTCAGTTGGTTAGAGAGTGGTGCTAATAATGCCAAGGTCGAGGGTCTGATCCCCATAAGAGGCACAATTGTTTTGGGCAGCTAGGTGGTGTAATGGATAGACCACTGGGCTGTTAGAATCAGGAAGATTCATCTTCATGAGTTCAAGTCCGGCTTCGGATTCTTCTTAGCTGTGTGACTCTTGGCAAGTCACTTCACCCTGTTTGCCTCAGTTTCCTCATCTGTAAAATGAGCTGGAGAAGGAAATGGCCAACCCCTCTGGTATCTCTGCTAAGAAACCCCAAATGTAATCACAGAGAGTTGGACATGAGTGAAACAACTGAAAGCCAACGTTGGAACAACCCCTCCCAGATCTGACATCTTGCATGCTAAGCATCTCTTCCACTCTCAGGCCTATGAATTTCACCCAATGCACAAAAGCCCAGAGCTCCCCTGCTCCTTGCTGCACATCTGGCCCCCAACATCTAGTTCTTTGCCTAAGAGCCAATATTTTGTCAGTCCTCTGCTACCCTCTTCTGGGCATTGTGGTGCATTTCCATCCTTCATCCCTTCCCATGCCAATCCTTTGAGTGGGCTGAGAACTCCCCAAGTTCTCAGCCTGCCCTAACCCTTCATCACATCCCAAGAAGAGCTGTCTCCTAAAGACTCTGTCAGTGAAATAATACTATGAAATTCAGGCTGATGGGAGTGGGTGAGGGCAGGGAGAGAGGAAAGGTGAATATGGGGATGTTGATCACATCACCAAATACTAGGACTAAAGGGCCCCCAGATAAAACTTGGGAGAGAGGTGCTGTAAAAATGTTCTATAGGATCTTTTTGAGAAAGTCTCCCTGGACACCAAACAACAGCTAAAATGTCCCTTCCTCCAAGAAGTTTTCCACAATCCTTCTGATCAATACCTGCCTTCATCATCAGATCCCACCCAGATCCCTACTGCACTTTTTATGAAATATTAGGTTTTATAGTTATCTCTCTCCTCCTTCTGCTGGACTGTAAGCTTCATGAGGCCTGAGACCAAGTCTTGACTAAGACTTTGTATCTCCCCAATGCCTGTGCAAAGCTCTGTACAGAGCAGGCTCTTGACAAATTTTTACTTGACCTGAAATCAAGTCAGGACTCCAGCACTGAGCTCCAGAAGGATTTTGAGTGAGGTGTCCTTCTAGAAGAACCAATGAAGTCTGCAGTGGCCAGGATGGCTGCTTAGCAAGTATCTGGAGACACAGGGGGAAGAGGCAGAGCCCCTACTTTCTCAAAGATGGGCATGAGAGGGGCAGACACCCACGGTGTGGGATTTAATCCTTCGGGTGCGCTGTAAGGCAGAAGGGAAGGAGAGCGAAAGGAGAGGGGGAGGGAGAGAGATGGAAAGGGAAAGGGGAGCGGGGAAGAGAAAAGAAAGAGGAAGGTGAGAAGAGACAGAGGGAAGGGGGAAGGAAAGAGAAAGTAAAAGGAAGGGGAGGAAAAGGGAAGGGGGAAGAGAGGGAAAGTGAAAGAGGAGGGAAAGAGGTATGAGAGGGCAGACACCCAGGGTGTGAGGTTTGATCCTGCCAGTGCACAATAGGGCAGGGCAGGGGAAGGGAAAAGGAAAGGGAAAGGTAGAGGAGAGGAAAAGGGAAAGGGAAAGAGGGATGGAAGGTGAAAGGGAGGGAAGAGGGGAAGAGAAGGGGAAGGGGAGAGGGAGGAGATGAAAAAATAAAGGGGAAAAGAGGGAAAGTGAAAGAGATGGGGAAGGAAAGGGGGAAAGGAAGGAAAAGGAAATTGGGAGAGGAGGAGAGAGAAAAGGGCCTGGAAAGGGAAAGGGGAGAGAAGGGGAAGGATAGGAGAGGGGAAGGGAAAGGGAAGGGAGGGAAAAGGAATTGAGAAGGGAGGGGGAGAGAAA